>NC_053023.1:653291354-653591354 GCF_003073215.2 Triticum urartu | reverse complement strand
GTTGTCTTCAACAAGATAATCCACATCATCCATTCTAATCTGAGTATGCCATTCTTTCGAATTCATTCAAATGATCAACTGTGATTTTCCTTAGGCTGGTATAGAGAGTTTCAATGATCTCTGTATCAAAAGTAATTCTTTTTGCCACTTAAGGGAATAATTCTACAAGTCACCTTCCCCGAGGTGTCCCGTTATGGAATCATGGCAATTATCTCCTCACTACCTTGAAAACCATGCACTATCCTACTCCAGCATGGAATTGTCGCCTACCAATTTGAACCTTTGTCATATGTTTCTCATCCATCATCTCTGATGTGTGTTTTGCGTCTCAGCTCAAGGGATGTTTCTACGTCTCATTTCGTGAGTTGATCTTGCGCTCATTAAGATCGATGATCCATTGTGGCGAGGTTGTCTTGCTCTCTTGTCGCCATGTTGGATGAAGTTCTCAAAGGAAAGGATGTCATAATCTATATGAAGCAATGAATCAACATCCTCAAGAAGGGCGATTGGATCATGAAATTTGTGCCAGTTCCATGTCCCATCTGTCTTCTTACCTCACGTCTTGAATCTCGGGACGAGATTCTTGTTTAGTGGGGGTGAGTTGTCACATCCCTAGTTCTAGTATGCACTAGGCTAGCCCTTCTTGTGTGCATCATGTTAATTTTTTCAATTAAAGTTGAAATGGGGATTGCCTAAACCCTAGCATTAAAGGAATTCACTAGGTTCACCTAAAATATTTTCAGTAAGTCCAAATGGCTTCCAAAAATGTTCATCATTTATGGAAAATACTGTAAACAGTAGACAGAGGTGATGCACATTTTTCCATGACATATTTGGGCTCTGAATTAAATCATACTCTGTTTGAATTTGGGCACTTAAATACTATAAATATTTAAAATGTCCAAATAATCCTAAACTGAAATGTTCCATGTTGGATATATTCCAAACACTGGCCATGAGCAGTTTGGTGATTTTTGAGTGTGCCTAAGTATTGTTAATAAAGCCAATCACAATTACAGAAAATACAAAAGAGAAATAAAAAATAGGAAAAGAACAGAGGCTCACCTGGAACTTACCTGGCGCCCACCAAAGCCCACCTGGCCCAACTTACCTGGCCGGCCCAGCCCAGCTGGCCCCTGCCAGTCGTCCCGTACCTTGGCCAGTAGGCAGAGGCAGGGCAGCGAGCGCACGCGCCCGAGCGGCCACCTCCTGCTTCACCGTGTCGACGCCTCCTTCCTCCCAACCCCGCGCCAGGAGACGTGGACGAGGCCCGTGCTGATCCCCCTTCTCCCCTGGCCATTTTCCACTCTCCCTCCTCGTTCTTCACCCGAACAGAGAGCCCCGCCGGCCACCGCAGCGCGCAGCTCACCCCCGACGTGGACACTGGCCTCCCCTCGCCTCCCCACCTTGCGTGAGAGCTCCGCCTCGTTCCTCTCTTCCTCCTCACCAAGCCTCCCGACGCCAGAAGCCCCGAAAACGTCGCCCGCATCGTCGTGTTCACCGTCGGGCATCGAAGATCGTCGCCACCGATTCGTCATCCACAGGGCTTCCCCGAGCCCGCTTCGGCGCCCCCTGCACTCGTTATGAGCCAATACGCCGAACCCCTCTCTTCCCGTGATCTATTTCCCTCTCTAGCCGCCGTTCCCATCGAGCCCGAGAGCTCGGCTCCGCCGGCGATGTCACCACCATGGCCTGAGCTCGACTCATCCGTGACCTTGCACCGCATCATGCTCCTGGCGCCTCCAGGAGGCTGCCTAGCCACTCCGTTGGCTCGCCCGAGCACTGCAGCCCAGCGCCCGCGCTATCCCAAACTCCGGCCCCCGCCAAAACGCTCGCCGGCGTCGTTCCCGGCCACCGCGCACTCAACCACCTGCATCGTTGGACGCGGCAGTCCTCCAGCTGGCCGTAGGACCAAGCCACGCGCCCAGCCGACGCCCGTGGCGCCGTTTCGAGCGCCTCCGCCGCTCTGTTTTGTCGCCGGCGCCTAATCCCGGCGGCCGCTGACGTGGCACCATCATTAGGGCCTAAGCACCCTACCGATTACCCCCTGGAGTCAATGACAACCGGGCCCCACCGCCCAACTAACCGGCTAACTAAAATAGATTAGGTTAGTGTAAATTACCTGTTTAGATTAATGCTAACCCTGTGGACCCCACGTGTCAGCTTTGACTTGGTCAAGTCAACGTTGACTGGTCCCACTTGTCATCCACCCAAACCAGCCAGAGACACTGACCAGTGGGTCCCACTAGTCAGGTTTGACCTGGACCGCGCCCGTAGACCACTGACATCACAGTGACGTCATTCTGACGCAATAACTCTTTTCTGGATTTACTTTTATTCAGAAAATTCCAGAAAATACCCCAAACTTCTAAAATTCATAGAAATTCAACCGTAACTCCAAATTAAATAATTTATATATGAAAAATAATCAGAAAAATCCAATCTATCCATTTATGCTACTTTCATGCATGATCAACCAACTTATACCCACTGTATAAGTGAAAACATGATAATGGCATTTTAAATGCTAAATATGGAGCTTGCATATGAACCCTTGGTCCATATGGACTTCATTTAAATTGTTGCTAGATGCATTAGTGCAAATCACAGCATATTGCCATGTCATGATCATGCATCATATTGTGCATTACATTAATTGTGTTCTTCCTTGTTTGTCGGTATTTGTCCCCTCTCGGTAGACGACGTTCCGACGATTTGATCGATGACACCGATGAAGAACTATACTGTCTTCAGAAGTAACAGGCAAGCAAAACCTCCTTGTTCATTCCGATACAATCCCACTCTCTCGCTCCTGCTCTCTTTTACTGCATTAGGACAACAACGATTCAATGTTACTTGCTGCGGTAGCCGAACCCCTATCCTCTGCATGACCTGTCATTGCCACAGTAAATAGATGAAACCCACTAGCATGAGTAGGAGTTGTTTGAGCCATGATGTGCCTACTCATTCATGCTTGTTGTCATGCCTGCTACTGCTTAGAGTTGAGTCGGGTCTGATTCATCGGGAATGAATTGGAATGTGGTGAACATGTCCTACTGTTGAGAGCTAAGTGTGTGAACATGATTTGGTGAAGGTAGCGGTGAGAGGCCATGTAGGAGTACATGGTGGGTTGTCTCATTGAAACCGTCCTCAGGAACTGAGTTCTGTGTTTGTGATCCATGAACAGTTACTACCACACATTGGGCTCTGGGCGCTCCAAGCTCTCTCGATTTATTAATCAACTTGATCTTTGTCCAAGAGTTGCAACTAGTTTCTGGTGTTTGTAGGTAGTGTTAGTAGTCTACCAAGTGGCACCCGGTACAGGTGGGCTTGGGACAGACTAGGCACCGTGGCACGGTGTACCAAGTGGCACCCGGTTGGTGGGCTTGGGAACCCTGCTCACATCGTTTGGGGCCTTGAGCGACACCCCGGCCGGATCTCCTTGCGGATGGAACCCGAATAGGCGATAAACCTGGACGAGAGACTTGTGTGGTTAGTCAGGTCGTGGCCGACTCCCTCGCCAGGCTTCCGCTTGAAGGTTGCCGAGATACACGATGTGTACATGGTGGTAAGTGGCGAGAGCGTGTGTGAAGAAGTACACCCCTGCAGGGTTATCATTATCTATTCGAATAGCCGGATTCCTCGGATATGGAAACTTGGACCCCTTGCATAGTTCATAGACAAGTGAAAGTGGATACTCTAAAATGCGCAAGATAAGCGTGAGTGCTATGGATGGCGTTCTCGTAGGAAGACGGGAGCGGATCCATAGTGGTGTATTGGTATGGTGAATATGTGGACTCGTGTGCGCCACCTCAAAAGAGTTACTTGCAGTCATAGTTCAGGATAGCCACCGAGTCAAAGCTGGCTTGCTGCAGTCAAACTCCACCACCCCTTTATTGATACCGATGCATATGTAGATAGTTCTGATGTAAGTCTTGCTGGGTACATTTGTACTCACGTTTGCCTATTTTATGTTTTTGCAGAGAGACGTCAGTCTCGCTAGTAGTTCCGTGTGGACTTCAACGTTTAGCTTGATAGCTCAGCTACGATCTTGTGCCTCGGCAGGATCTGGTAGATAGTCAGGCTTCTCAGCCTTTTTCATTTGTAGATGTCTGTACTCAGACATGTTAAGCTTCCGCATGTGCTTTGACTTGTATGCTCTGAATGTTGGGTCATGAGACCCATGTTTGGAATATCTCGGCTCCTCGGAGCCTAATGAATAAATACTTGAGTCGTAGAGTTATGTTGTGATGCCATGTTGTATTTACACATATCGGGCATATTGTGTGTATGATTGAAATGCTTGGTATGTGTGGGATCTGACAATCTAGTTGTTTATACTTGGCAGCCTCTCTTATGGGGAAATGTAGTCTAGTGCCTCCTTGAGCCATAGTAGTCCGCTACAGCCCGGTTCACTGGAGTCCTGCTAGCCCAGCACTACTACTCAGGACACTTGGCTGGCTGGCATGTGTTTCACTTCGTCCCTGTGTCTGTCCCTTCGGGGAAATGTCACGCGGTGACATCCGGAGTCCTGCCTAGCCTGCTACAGCCCGGGTTACCGGAGTCCTGTTAGCCCAGTGCTACAGCCCAGATTCACACGCTGTTGACCGACATGCTCGAGGTTGATTCATGTATGCCTGTCCCCATGGGTTAGTGCCGCTTTGGGTTCACGACTAGCCATGTCGGCCCGGGTTCTTTGTCATATGGATGCTAGCGACACTATCATATACGTGAGCCAAAAGGCGCAAACGGTCCCGGGCCAGGTAAGGTGGCACCCGTGGGAATACTGTGCGTGAGGCCGCAAAGTGATATGATGTGTTACATGCTAGATCGGTGTGACTTAGGATCGGGGTCCTGACAGACCTGCTGCTGCCGGGTTATTTCTTTGAGATAAGACACGTACGTGGGTTCACAACGCATGCATGGCTCCACCACCATGGGACGACCTCAGTCGCTACATGGCCGCCTTAGAACCAGAAGAAACTTTTAAAAGATGTTGCATGATACAGTAGTAGCACTCAATCCGGTTTACTCTACCGAAATAGTATAACATTTTAATCTGGAATCCCACCTAGCAGTATTCTAGGTGCCTTCCAGTCAACTCATCATATCATATGAGCCCAGAAAACCCGACCAGATCACACTTGTACTAATTTTCTCAGTATTTAAGCAAATCAGGAAGAACAGATCTTATTGGCTATAAGCGTGCTTTCTAGTACTTATTAGTTGTTTTGCAACTTGCGAGCAAGTTGTGGGGTTTCTGTACATACTTTGTGGTGTTATGTGTCATGCGATTCTTGGTTCTAATAAGTATTGGCCAGTTCATGTTCACGTTATAATCCTATAAGATTGGGCTATAGTTGCGAATACATCTCTGTGGCAATGGATTCTGTCTAAGGCTTTTGCTCTTTGGTGTCACCCTGCCAGTGCATCACTTAGCATAGTCTGTATGTTAAGATGCTCAAAGCGAAGGGCGCGATAAGTTTTTCCTTTGCATATGATTGGTTACTAATGATGATACTGCTTCTGGAATAAATAGGTGGGATCCTCAAGGTCCATTCAAACCATTGCATTTGATGAATCCGGCAAGACTATCTTTTATTCACTCCATACTCTATAGACATTTCAGGTACACTTAACATATCTTGCATATGATTGCTTTTTTTGCGGGTTTGTGAAGAGAGCTGATCTGGTTTTGTGAAGGAAGGGCGAGAAAGATTATGTGGGGATCAGATTGTCCATGGCGACCTAGGAGGAGCAGCACCATCTCAGGTTCGTCACTTGCTCCTCCACTTCTCTTATCTTCTTCTTCTCCATCTCCCCATCTAATTAGTGTGTTCCTTTGCAGGTTGCTCCGATCTAGTTGTGTGAAGCAACATGCAAGGTCTGCTACTGTTGTTGTGCTCCATTGAACGATCCGGTGAAGGACAATTTGGTCCATAGGTCGTCCCCCCATGCTATCTCTCTCTGCTGCATAGTTAGGTTCAGTTTTTTTGTTCTCTTTCTAGTTTAAGCGTAAGCAGATTCCAGTAGGTCTCTATGTATGTAGCTCATGAGTTAGAACATCTAATCTAATTACGGACTGCAGACTTGCTATGTCATGTGCAAACTTGCTTGCATTTAGTTCAGAAAATTTCTGAATTCTCTGGTGTTTTCTTTCACTCAATGATTGTGGTACTGGTAGTCAAATTAGATGCCTCCTTTGTTGTAATTCACTCGTTTCCCTGTCATGGTTTATCTTGAATTTTGGTAGTGTGACAAACACATTAGCAAATCTAAATAACTTTGACATATTTGTTGTATTATCTTGCACTGGATTGGCACCTTTCATTACCCTGTACAAATATATCTCAATTCTGCTAACACTGATCCTTGTGTATGGTCTTAAACCCTTTTGGTTGCATGATACTTCTATATCTGTAGCCTTTAATGAATTCAATGTATGATTGTGATGAGAATTATATGATACCTACTTGTTTTTATCCTTGATCAGTATCATTTATGGTCTCTGTTCTTATTGCTTGCTGTGTACGTTTAGTGCCTATACATCGTTGTGTTTTGCGGGTCTAGTCCTTCACTGTTATAGTTTGAAACCACTTCATAACTCATAATTTGTTTCTCATGATTCATTGCTTATGAAAATTATTACAAATATGTTGAAAATTGCATAGAAGAATTTTGTGCCATCTCTGCAACTGTGCTAGATGTGATGTTCCTGAAACTTATTATGGTATCTGTACTGTCCTTATGTTGCAACACTACAGTTATTATTTCTCATCCTTACGCAGACAAGAAAGCTAACTTTGCCCTAGCCTTCTCATCCAAGAATAGAAATAAATAAAGGTCGACACATGTTTAAAATGACATGTCAAACTTAGTTTTTGAGGCTATGTTGCATTTGTAGTTCTTGCTCTGTTAAATTTGAGGCTACATTGCATTTGTAGTTCTTGCTTTGTTAAATCTGAGATTGATGAAAATGGTATATAGAAAGCAAAAAAATTGTAGCCACATAATGATGTTGTATGGTACCCCCAGCAAGTAATATGCTTGAATCAATGTTACTTTTCCTGATTATAATTATCTTATAGTATCGTGATGTTATATTTGTAGTTCTTGCTCTGTTAAATTTGAGGCTACATTGCATTTGTAGTTCTTGCTTTGTTAAATCTGAGATTGATGAAAATGGTATATAGAAAGCAAAAAAATTGTAGCCACATAATGATGTTGTATGGTACCCCCAGCAAGTAATATGCTTGAATCAATGTTACTTTTCCTGATTATAATTATCTTATAGTATCGTGATGTTATATTTGTAGTTCTTGCTCTGTTAAATTTGAGGCTACATTGCATTTGTAGTTCTTGCTTTGTTAAATCTGAGATTGATGAAAATGGTATATAGAAAGCAAAAAAATTGTAGCCACATAATGATGTTGTATGGTACCCCCAGCAAGTAATATGCTTGAATCAATGTGACTTTTCCTGATTATAATTATCTTATAGTATCATGATGTTGGCAGGTATATGCGAGTCCGGCAGTGCGGTGGCGTACCTGTGCAAGCACGAATGGAGCGAAGACTTACTGTTGGTGTTGCCCGTCAAGTTCTCCAGCCCGGGGTGAACCGAGGCTATCTCAAATGCTTCGTTGGTTGGGTTGCTTCTTTGCTGCTGGTCTCATGAATGGGGTACATTTCTGAAACTGAACTAGCTTGCTATCAGTGGTTATATGATTGGTGATTGGATGTGTGGGCACTCCTGCTTGAATGCCTATTTTCTTCTTAGGTTGTCATTTTACCAAACATTTGTTGATTGTCGAAATGTTATATTTAGTTCCTGATTAATGATTTTCATCAATAAATTGTTGGTCACACGAGTCAAGCTTGTGCTCATATTTAGCTAGTTTTGGATGTATGTTGATCCAAATGTCTAGAAAAATAGAAGCTAACCATGTCAAAAGTTAGAGCACTCTTGATTGCTATATTAGGACAACGCTGACCATGTGTTGTTTTTCTTGAAGGAAGTTATTTTTCTTGAAGGAAGGGCAAGGGGGAGGCAACACGTTGGAAGCTGGAGGACCCAGGGATGGATAATATGTGTTGGTCTCGCCATCTACCTGGCCCTTTTGTTGATAAATCCATTGCGCAATGGTAAGCTTTCTGTGGCTCCGCTTTGAACTAGTGAGACATGTTGTATCTGCATGAATTTGGTCCATCTTAATAGTATGGAATGCCTTTACAACAATATATGTGATCCTTGACTAGTTAGTTTCTAGAATGCTAGTCCGTATGGAATCTTTTTTATATCTTTTTTAATGTGAGTCAGCACCAATCCTTGACAGGGTGACCGTGGAAGGGATGGAAGTTCATATTGCTGTTTGTAATGAAGGTCACAGCCTAATCCTGACTATGGTCGTCTAGTGAGTATGGCATATGGTTCATATGACAGGAGCATGTGCCCAGTTTGTGATCGCTTTTGACAGGAGCTCCATTCTGAAAAAGATTGAAGACAATTGTGGAGTTGTAAATTACTGTAGCCAGCTATCACACTTGTAGAGCTTGTAATATTGTGATTCCAATTGTATTACGTGTTATTGGTAGAGCAAGAGCTCCATATTGATTCTGGTTGTTGTTATTTGAAGTATTACATGTGTTTTCTGTCTATTTGAATTTAAATATTTGTTATTTATTCATTGGCATATTGAAATCTGAAGAACATGACCTTGACATGAGGGACCCACAAAACACAACCTAACATTTCGGACCCACTTACCAGAATCTGAAAAAACAGGAAACAAAGGCCATGGCCCAAAAATAAAAAGGCTAAAATGTTGGGCTATGCCCATGTAGCTGACGAAAACTGATATATAAAATATAAATAGGCTGAATTGATGGGCTTGGCCCATGCAGCTCATGAAAATTGACAAAAAAAACATAAATGGGTTGAATTAATGGGCTCGGCCCATATAAACACCGAACTGGACCGGGCTGATTCTTGTGCCATATCAGATTGCCACGTCGGATGCCTACGTGCCCTGGGGAGGCTGCTAGTGACCAAAACACAACAGTAGGCATATTTTGGTCGTAAACGTCTACGACCTTCTCACAAAGAAGGTCGTTAATTTCAGTTTACGACCGCCAGCTTTTGACCTTCTGATTTTGGTCAAAAAAGGTAGCAAATGAAAAACAATGACCTTTCAGTGACCAATAGTCAAGGTCACAAGTTGACATATTTCTTGTAGTGCATTTAATATGATACAGTATGATGATATGATACCACACACCCTCTCTTTCATCATTTAACTATGTGCCACATCATCCAAAAAGTCTAGTTGGCATGCATCATACCGCTTGATACTCCCATATTACGACCAGCCTTATTAGGGTGGCCATAGTGGGGGTATCATAGCCGGTATCATGCACCCGGGAATAGAAAATATGATGATGTGGCAAAGAAGCAGTAACATAGGTAGATACTGTAACATATATATATATATATACATATATATATGATAAATGTTATACTACTTTGTGTCATGCATGGCCATAAATACAGTCATCTATGATATATCCTCCCTCCGTAAACTAATATAAGAGCATTTAGGTCACTATTTAGTAATCTAAACACTCTTATATATTAGTTTACAGAGGGAGCTAGTACTACTCTATGATACTATATATGCACTATGAAGGTACGTACGTAGTATCATACACTAGTATCATATGCATGATACTATATATATATAGTACTATATGATACTCCCTATATAAGGCTGGCCATAGTGGTGGTATCATAACCGACGATGTCATATGAACTCAGAAATAGCAAGTATATATGCTGATGTGGCAAAGAATTAAATATGTATATAAAGAGGGTTAGAGTAACATATAGTAGGTAGATACCATATCATGTTAAATGCGATGCTAATTTGTGTCATGCATGGCAATAAATATGATATATATACTCTATGTATTATACTATGCGCTATAATTAATTAAAGGTAGTATCATATGTACTGTATATTCATGATACTAGTATATGACACTCTCCACTAACTCATGATTTCTTACCGTGGAAAAAAATTGGAGGCGAAACGATGAATTCATGTTTTAATTCGAACAAAAATATGATGTTAGGTAATGTAAATGTTTTCAAAGAGCACATGGTTCACTCACAAAAGTCATGTGTCCACTAAACCGTGGCCGATGCACCCCGCCACCCCTCTACCACGCGCGCGATCTGAGTCGTGCGTTCTGATTGGCCAGAACCAAAACCCCACGGATCGTACGTCTGCACCGTTGGATTCTCCTTGATCGAACGGTGATCCTCATCCCTTTCGACAACACATGTACATGTTTTCAAATAGCCCCTCCCAAAAAAATGTTTTCAAATAGCACACGGTTCACACACGAAAGCTGTGTGCCTACCAAACCGTGGCCGATGCCCCCCCCCCTCGCTACGTGTGCGATCTGAGTCGTGCGTTCTTATTGGCCAGAACCCAAACCCCACGGATCATACGTCTGCACCGTTGGATGCTCCCAGATCGAACGAAAATCCTCATCCCTTTCGACTAGAAATTCAGTCCGGCTAGGAATTTATTAATATGCAAACATGCACGGTAAATGCCAAAAAATGTCTTACATATAGCACACGAGACCTGAAGTGCGCCAGCAAATCAAACCCATGGTAAAATTGTGATTGGTTTACGTGTGAAAAGTTTAGATGAGAAACGATGAACTCACATCTTCATTTCAAAATTAGTACATCTTCATTTCAAACAAAATTATTCTGTTTGTGCACACGAGCGCTTAGAGGCAACCGTTTGCATAGGCCTTTCCGCGCGCGGCGACCGGAGATATTTTTCACCCTTTTCACCTAGGCCGCCAACACACCCCCCCCCCCACCGTCCGCCCGGGTTTCACTCAACTAGTCCACCCAATCTCCTTCACCAGCTCCCCCCTCCCCAAGATCCACAGCAGAACCCTCTCCGGCATCGCCGTGCTCACCCCGGCCGTGTGCCCGCTCTTCGGCGTCAAGCCTACCTCCACTGCCGTTCCCAAGACGCGGCGGCCCGCGCCTCACCGTCTTCATTTGCTCGCCAGCCACCCTCGAGCATATCGATGCAGTAACCCTCGCCTCTCTTGTGGTCCGGCCGGGTTTGCATTAAGAAGCATATTAGTTACTACTCTCCATCACGGTGAGGCATATTTCCTCACAATCCCCCTTCCAATTTCGTTCCGTTTGTTCCCAAATTGTCTATAAAATAACGGAGAGCGTATATATGTTCATTATCTACCCTCCTTACTACATATAAGTTCTATTTGTTCCAGTAAGTTACTGCCTATTTACAGATCGCGGGCGCCCGAGTCACACAAACTTAACAAATTAGTTGTACATTTTCTAAATTATTGCATGGCATGTTTAGAAAGCTTGATACCAAGTTGTTAGTTTTATGCTTATCCTCCTTTCCTAAGTTTCGCATGTGTTCTCTGTAGATGCTGAGTAGCAGCGACAGCACTCATTCAGGCCATGTATCTTCATCTAATTCGGGCAACCCTAGGTCTTCAGCAGATTGTGAGGGATCAAGTAGTCTTGAACGGGATAGAGCTCCAGCAATTACCCTTCCGGTCAGGACACGGAGGACACTCCAAGGAATCCCACACACCAGCCTAAAGGTGTATATGAAGTAACCGAGATTGATTTAAAGTCCTCGGCTCCAACTAAACCAGATAAAGCACGCATGAGGTTCAGGAGTGTGTGTGGATTTGTTGGTAGGGCAAGGCTCAACATTAATCCGCCGGGGTTTCGGAACGCAGACACAGAAACACGGCGAAGGATAGTCCAGGAGATCATGGATCACTTCAATGTTCCAGAGCAGTGGAGAATGTAGGTGGAACATGCTGCACTGAAGAAGGCTAGGGATGCTTGGAGAAACTAGAAGCACGTGTTGTACAAGAAGTACTTGAGTGAAGGCAAGGACCCAATCCCCGCATACCACCAAATTACAAAGGCAGACTAGGCAGAATTCAAAAGGGTCAGGGCAACTCCAGAGTTTGTTGTGAAGAGTTTCAAGCAATCAGAACTTCAGAAGAAGAACATACACCCCCACCGTATGGGTGTGGCAGGATACTACGACATGAAACTTATATGGGAACAGGAGGACAAAGAAGCAGTAGTGGTGGGTGGGAGTCCGCCCTTTAGTGAAATCAAGGGCGAACGCGCCAGAGACTACTTGCGGGCACATGCAAAGAGGCGTGATGACGAAACTTATTACTTTGAAAACGCACGTGACGCCAAACTGTATGAAGTGATGGTAGAGGCTTCCAATATCCTTGGAAGGTTCTAAAGGAACTCACGGCCATGTGACATTCTGCCATTGCTCTGGACACAAAAGATCCCCCTGGCCGTGCAAGGGGTATATGCGTTAATGTCCCGCACAAGAGGGCTTTCACACTCAGCAAAGAAAAGAGGCTCAGCATGAAAAAAGCGAGGAGTGAAATGAAGCAGAATGCATTGTTTGAAAAGTTGAAGAAGGAGATTTATCCGGTTGTTCAAAAGGATGTTGAGGAGTCAATGATGATGATGCAGAAGACTCTAACACTGATAGATAGCCAGCGGATGGGAGGGGAGGCGGGCATGGATGATGCTACTTATTGTGCGACAACACTGCACAAGAGTAGTTGTGCATCAGCTGACCCCAGCGACACTGAGACTGCAGCTGCTCGTGATGATGCTATATCTGATCTATCTGGAATCAAAGACAGACTGAAGGGCGTGGTTACACATTAAAGGTACATTAAAATGTGCAACAGCCTGGGTTTGCCCACCCTTCTTGGAAGATGGCCTCTTCTTGGACAATGTGCCATTGAAGCCGGGCTGTGTGAAGTGCTACATGACTGAAGTAAAGCCTGGATTCAATGAATTTGCCTTGAAGAATGTCCTAGGAGACTTCGATGAGCAAAGGACCTTGGGAGAAACACTATTACATCACATCCAGTGGCCACGAAAGGAAATAGAGTTCATCGATGAGATTCCTGAAGCCCCTCCAATAGCAACCACTGTCGCCCCTCAACCAGTGACGCTCTCCTTTCCAGAGCAGCTCTCGTGGGCTGATGCATCAACCTGTGATCAGCTGGACCGACTTTGTGGCGTACATGCCATGTCATCCTCTGCCCCAAAGCAGCCTGTGGCAAGGCATACAACTGTTGATGACGCACCACCGGTTTAGATGTCGGCCGCTGAAGCAGCGGGGGGAGACCCAGCTGCAGCACATGCTCAGCAGACCAACCTGGTGGAACAGACTGCTAAGCAGTCTGATGCTTCAGAACCGCCTGCTAAGCAGTCTGTAGGTCCAGAACCGACTCCTCATCAGTCTGTCGGTCCGCAAGCGCGTGATCAGCATACCAATGCATCAGCACTTCCTGCTCAGCAAACCAACGCGTTGGCACGACCTCCTCAGCACACCGACAAGTTGGCACCACCTGCGCAGAAACCCGACATAGCTTCAACACATGGTCAGCAGTCCGATGCCTCTGCTCCTACAGCCCAGTAGTCTGTCACTGCAGCACCGCCAGCTCAGCGGTCCGGCATAGATAAACAGTCTCCTAAGAAGTCCGCCCAAGCTTCACCGTCTGCTCGGCAGTCTACCGTGCAGGCAACCAGACGTTCTACCAGAAATGCTTCAAGTACCAAGAAGGAAGTGGCCAAAAAGGCTACACCCACGACCACAAGGAAGCGCAGCGGGAAAGTGAAGAGGAAAGAGAACGATTTCCTCTTACTTAAAGCACTCATCGCCCTGGACCAAATTAACAGCAGCTTGTTCGAATCGGGGAGTAATATTATTTCTGACGCCATGGATGATGAAGAAGTAGAATTGTTGCTTGCTAAAAGAAAAGTAGACGTACTTGAAGCACGCAATTACGTCCATGGTCAACCATTTCTTGTTGGCGAATACTTTGATGAGTGCAGCTCCAGTTGCCGCGAGTTACATGAATATTGCATGGATCAAATGTCAGAAGGTCACCACCATTTGCTAGTCCACTACAATAGAGACCATTTCTGACACGGTGCTGGTTCCATCGTTGTGAGTTTCGAGGACTTCCATCTCTTCTTCAACTTCAACGTGCTCGATGTCACTCTTGTTAGATGCGTGATTTTGTAAGTACTTAACAAACTCTGATCAACTTCTCCATACAAGGCTATAAATGATAAACAACTAACTACATTTTATTCCTCTTAGGGGATTGAACGCGCAGAGAAGACAAAGTGAGAGTGTGTATTTCATAGAGCCTGCATTAGCAAATGGCACAACATTACATGAAAAGGACCGACGGGACTGGGCCGTTAACATGGTCGTCCGTATCTTCGAAAACACGTCCCATGCAGAATTATTTCTCTAGACGTATCATGAAGGGTAAGTCAAGTAAACAACCACGCATACACTGATTGTCTTTCAGATTTCGACATCATTCGTAAGTTTATGGCTTTCTTAATATGTAGCAATCACTGGATATTGGTATTCATTGTTCCAAACAAGGACACAGTTTACTACATCGATTCTCTCAGAGAGTCAACGAACGCTCAGGATCTGATGCAACTTCAGCAATTCTTGGATAGGTATTGAATTCTATGATGTTGAAATTAATTTGCATTCATATCTGGTTCAATAATTGATGTTGTAAAAATTCATCATCATTTGCAGTGTGCTCGCATTGTGGGAAACCAAAACAGGGAACCTGTTCAAGAGGAAACTACCTCTGCAGCACGAGATCGTTTCTCAAGTAACACACCGAAATCCATTATTTTTGGAAAATTTATCCAATAGTCTGCAAATACCTTTCCTTACGCTAGTCAAATGTTCAAGCTTCTAAATAAACCTCTTTCTATTTTTTCCAAAGAAAAAATAATACATCTAACACCGGTTAGGTTGTTCCTAACAGGACAAATACATGACTAATTTTGTACAAAAAATTTCAGTGTCCTCAGCAAGAAGCAGGGACCAACCTTTGTCGATACTATGTTTGCAGACACATGATCTCCATCTGCAAATCTGTTGATAGTTGTGACGATCCTCGTGAATTAGTACCAGTAAGTCTATCTTAAATAATATCTTCCACTCCACTCATATGACACATTCTGATCTTAAAAATACTGCAGCTCATCTTAAAACCGAGGACCCCTGAACCGCTCCCGACTGGTGAATTGCTGATGGTTTGGAGATTTATCAGCGACTTCTTCCTGGATCACTACATCAATCCCATTGGTGATGATGAAGATTTCAGCATGGTTTCTCCTGAAACATTGAGTAAGAGTTAGCCGCTAAACATATAACGCATGGATCCATTATTTTCCATCTAATGAGGTCTTCGTATTTCATACACTATGATTAATTTATGTAATGCATATATGTGTGGACAAATCATTGGAATTTAGCTACAATATGTTCAATTGCAATTGTTGCGAAATCTGATGAATGTTCTTCCGGTGGACACTATTTGTTCAATTGAATATTGTGGCGAATTTGCTTTTTGCGTGCCAATTCAAAATGGGATATTTCTGTTTATTTGTTCAATTGAATATTGTGGCAATTTGCCTTTTTCGTGCTGATTTAAAATGGGGTATTTTTGTTTTAACCTGGCAATTGCTCCTCACACGGTTCAACTAAAGGAGTGTGTGTGATCCACATCGGAAAGCATACATCAATCGTATTGGAACCGTCAGTGATACACAGCAGATCGCAAACGATTCGCAGCGCTACTACGTGTGCATAGGTTCTCCGGAACCGTTTGTGATATCGCGTTATCGCACACGAGAACTGGGAGTAAACCGTGCCCAATGCAAAATACAATCCCAGTCGTATTTTTTTCAGGAAACGTGTGGGATCCCAAACGAAAAGCACACGTCACTCTTGCGGCAACTGTCGGTGATACCTAACAAATCACAAACGGTCTGCAGCACTTGTATGTCTGCGAAGGGGCTCCTGAACCGTTTGTGATAGAACATTATCGCAGATGGTAATTGTTGGAAAACGTGTGCGATGGAGTCTAGCATGGCAGACGGGTTACGCAGAAAACTCGTGTGTGATAGGGCACAAATCACACACAGTTCATATGTTGGCCCGTGTGCCTGACACACAGTTCATCCGGAAGAACATAGTTGGAGCGTAACCCACTTAGCGACGCACCATATTAGAACATGTGTATTGTGTTAAATGGGCAAGGGCCGAGGTGTTATCCCCTTGGTGGTGCGCCATATCTTTGATCTTGATATGGTAATAAGTGAGCAAGGATTGGATAGGCTCATCCCTTAGTGATGCGCTACATTGACTCCTAGGTGTGACGGAAATGAGTAAGGACTTCAGATTTGATTCGGCGAGTGCAAAGGGTAAGGATGCTACCTGAGAAAAGTAGAACCCGCTTAGGTAGCTGGAACATAGGGTCCCTAACAGGTATTTTACTAGAGTTAGTTGATACAACAATGATGAGAGTTGTCGATATCATATGCGTCCAAGAAACCAAATGGAGGGGACAAAATACAGAGGTGGAGGATACTAGCTTCAAGCTATAGTACATGGAGACAATTATACAAACAGAAATGGAGTAGGCATTTTATTAAAAAAGATCATCAAGTAAACGTCAAGAGGCAAGGGGCGGATTATCCTGGTCAAGCTGGTCGTTGAGGACTTAGTTCTTAATGTTATCAGCATGTATGCCCCGCAAGTAGGCCACAATGAGAGCACCAAGAAAGAGTTCCGACAAGGCCTAGTGGACATGGTTAGGTGTGTACATATTGGCAAGATGCTCTTCATAGGATGAAACCTCAATGGCCACATGGGTGCATCTGAGGGGTTCATGTGAGCTTTGGTTATGGCGGCAAGAATCAAGTAGGGGAGGATGTATTAAGCTTCGGTTTAGCCTATGACATGATCGTAGCTAATACCCTCTTTAGAAAGAGATAATCATATCTAGTGACTTTTAGTAGTGGTAAGCACTCTATCCAAATTGATTTTGTCCCCTCGAGAAGAGAAGACAATAATTAGAGAGAATGGTGTTCCTAGATTGTAAGGCAATACCTAGAAAGAGTGTTTTCCTAGATTGTAAGGCAATACCTAGAGAGAGTGTTGTTCCACAACATAAGCTTGTGGCGACTAACTTCTAATTTTGGATTCGTGCCTATCAGGATAAGTGTGCCTAAGTCGCTAGAACAAAGTGACGGAAGATCAGGGGAGGCTCAAGCATTCAAGAGGGAGTTACTAAGGAGGGTTCTTGGGAGGAAGGAGGTGATGCAAACAATATGTGGATGAAGATGTCAACTTGTGTTCGGTAGGTGGCCTCAGAGGATTTTGGGGTGACTAGACGAAGTAGAATCGAAGCTAAAGATACCTCGTGGTGGAACGATGATGTCCAGAAGGCTATTAAGGAGAAGAAAGACTGTTTAAAAGGCCAGCACCTAGATAGGAGTGCAGACAATATAGAGAGGTGGCAAAAAAGACCGCAAAGTGAGATGTGAGTGAAGAAATGGGTCAGACATATGAGGACCTCTACCAGGGTTTAAACACAAAGGAAGGTGAAAGAGACGTCTATAAGATGACCAAGATCCAAGAGAGGAAGACGAGAGGTGACAACCAAGTCAAATGCATCACAGACAGAGCAGATTGGCTTGGCAGTACTACAGAACAGACTAGCGGTAGCAGGTGCAAAATGCCTACCGATGGCGGACTTGGCTACGGAGGGCGCCTATCGCTGACCTCCCACCACTACTAACAGGTCACTAGTGGCGAGAAGAGAGCCCTCCACTGGTAAACCATTAGTAGTTGCAGGCGATATTAAGTACACGCCATAGGTCTTTCAGGTACCACTAGCTGGCATCCCAATCCGCCGGCCACAATCTTTTGTTGTTGCAATGGTTATCTCTTATTTATGCCCGCCACTAATAGCAATCCATGCCAAAAGAAAAAAAATGCTGCCACGACAGCTTTCTTTTGCTGTTGTGGCAACATTTTGCACTTGATCATCACATTGCATTGCATTGCATTACATCCATATGTTTGTATCAACATTCAAACATTCATCCATACATACATACCGAAACTGCCTAACACATTAATCATTTATGTTACATCAATGATGAGTACCAAGAAAAATAGAATGAGGACCAGTGGGTCGCAAGCTCTAGAATCGGAGATCTGGCCTCCCGAAGTGCCCATTTAACTACCTCACTCGTCATGGGTATGGTGGTTGGACTCCGACCCCGCCACATCCACAACCTCTCATCCAAGGTCGCCACCGTCAAGATGCACACTACAAGATCATTGAATCGCCTCTCTGCTATCTTTTGCATCGCTGGGAACCCGACTAAAAAATGTGTGATTGTTTGTGACAAAAAACCTCGTGAAGGGAAAACCCCATCGTGTAAGATCCTTTTCTATGATGAATACCATCACCGGCTGATTTCCTCTCGGGGAAGCACCCTTGGCTACTTTTGACATTCTAGCTTGATTCTGGCTGACGCATATGGTCGTCACTATACATGTGCATATTCTATGACAATTTTTAGTGTCAGAAAAGTGCCGGACAAGTCCTTTTTTGAAAACATAAATAAAAAATAGCTAATTTTTCTAGCTAACTCATTTAGCGGGATCTCTTTTTCTAATACTGGGAAATTGCTTGGAATTGAGATGGTTCGATTCCCTTCTAAGAAAGGAATTGTGAACATCGAGTTAGGGCCCTCCTCTATGACCACGTCCCGGGCGAGGAGAGAGGGTGGCACGGCCGCGTACGGCGAGGCGATGTGCCCCTACTGCATAGAGAAGTGACACGTGACTACACAGAGTGAAACAAAGGTGATTTCAAGTGAGATCTATTTACTGAAAGATATCATAGCAAAATTTTTTGGGTTTCCTGTATTAGGTGATGCTAATTCTTATGCGCTTTTTTATGTTTCTCAGGAAATAGGTCGAAAATGGATTAATGGTGAACCAAAGATGACCCCGACATAAAACCATGGTGCGAAGGATTTTATGATTTTGCGATTGCTCAGAACAACAGATCTGAAGACATGTTGTGCTCATGTCGGGATTAAGGTAATGGGTTCCTCCACCCTACAGACCGAGTTATATTTCATGTTAGTATCAATGGTATGTACAAGACCTATATGAGGTGGATCTATCATGGGAATCACTAGACAATGGTGAAAGCAGTGGTACGGCCAATGAAGGTGCACTGGTACATCGAGCTGCTATACAAACGGTTTTTAACCCCTTTCCGTGACGACATTCTAAACCGTCGCCAAGTGAGTGTGTGTGATAAGGGGTCCTTCCCACACGACCCAAAAACCGTCAGAGATAGGCCCTCCGGTCACACACACTGGGCAAAATGAGATCATGTGCGATGGGCGAGCGATCAAATACAATTATACATGCCCAATCGGTTCCGGTCGTAAGTACATCCCACACAGTCAGTCCCAGACAAACGTTTCCATTTGTATGTACATTCCACACAGTCAATCCAAGGAATACATTTCCGTTCTTATGTACATCCCACACAGTCAATCCAAGAAGTATGTTTCCGTTCGTATGTACACCTCGCACAGTCAATCGAGGGAAAATGTTTTTGTTCATATATACATCCCACACAGTTTTATGTATAGCCTCGTGTGTGATAGGTGTAACGATCACACACGCTCTGCCTCGGTTAACTGTTTTCTTTTATTCGACTACATCACACACGATTTGATGAAGAAAACTGTATGGCTTTGGGCTATCCATCACAACCGCTTTTACTACTAAAACCGTTTGCAAAGTTCCATGACCCATTTAGCAGGTTTATTAGTATACAATTAATAATTATAGTATTACGCAAATTCACATTTCATATCAAACAACTGTTTGCTAATTTCATATCAGGCACATAAATATAATTTAATAGCACAGCACGATAGCTACTGAAAACAGCACAATACCACATATAGCTAGTTCACCTTCATAAGAACAATATTAGAACAATATATTCATTTCCCTAATCGACTGACGCATGGTCAGCCAGGTATGTCTTCTCCACCTCAGATTTCAGTTTAGTAGGAACCTATTTTGCACTGGCAAATTGGGATAGTGCCTCCTCCTTCGCCAACACCATCTTAGCAAAGTCTAATTTAAAAAAATCTGGACGCGGCGCCACGATGCAGTTACCCGCTGCAAATCTCATGCGGATGCGCCAAGAATCCAGGCTACCTGGGCCCCATTTATTCCTGCGGCCATTTACCTTCATCTCTCGCGCCACACGACACAATAAGCACACCCACGACGACACATACAAAGAGGACATCCAGTGGTTACAATGGCGCTCCCCGTGGCTCTAAGGGCGCTCCTAGCTGCCGACGACGACAACGGGGGGCAGTTCACCATGCATCACGTAGTGGACACCCACGTGAGGGGGAAGGCCCTCTCGATGGTGTACACAAATGAGCCGATCTCCGTGGAAAGCTCCATCCAAACTATGGAGCAGTTGCTCGCTGAGGACAAGTACTAATTGGTCGGCTTCGACCTCGAGTTCACCAGCGGTCGTGCCGGGCAGGATCAGAAGGTTGTCGTCGCCCAGTTGTGCGTGCGAAATGACGTCCTCGTCTACCACTACCACCTGGCCACAAGGCCTTGCGAGTGTTTCTCCAGGTTTATCAACAACTCCGACTACAGTTTCGCTATGGTGGACACCACTAACAATTTAAAAGCGCTCAAGGTTTCGGGCTTGAAATGCTAGAATCTTGTCAACATCAAGGACCACTACAAGGTCTGGGGAAGCGACAACAAAAAACAGAACTCCCTGGTTGACCTTGCTTCGGCCATCATCGACCCCTACTACATGAAGATGAAGGATGAGAGAAAGAAGGACAAGAACGCCTTGCACAACGTCTGGCATCAGAGACTGGATGAACAACACATCAAGTACACAACCAAGGACGCGTACGCAAGCTACGAGATGTACAGGCGGATCGTTGACATGAGGAAGTGTCTTCTTCCTGCCCCAGATGAGGGATCGAGGCACATACCAGTGGCGGGAGTGTCACAAGAAGTAGATGACTAGAGGATCGTTTCTCCTAGTTTAGAATACATGCAATTGTTTATTGAGGTTTGTGTGAATGATCCATATAGTCACATATGTAATTGGATGTTTATTTCAGTTATATGTTATTCTTCTGTAGACAGAGCAAATCACACGGCTCATTAGCAGCAATCGTTTGTGTTATTATTGGTCTTCACACACATTTCTGATTACGGACCTGTTTGCCGCGTATCACACACATCTTGTTCAGTTGAACTATTTCTGTTGTCTTGGCTCATCGCAAACAGTTCATCCGAGTGAACTGTATGCCCTCCATCGAACAGACACCTTGATCTGGCTGACCGTTTCTATTGTGTTGCCTAATCGCACATAGTTCATCCTAGTGAATTGTATGCCGTATATCGCACACACACACTCATCTGGCTGCCCGTTTCTGTTGTTCTGCCTCATCGCAAATAGTTCTGCTGGATTAACCATTTGCCATGCATCGCACACGCAACTCTAATCTGAACCGTGTTTGATGTCACCGCCATCGCAAATGTTTTGTATCTTTTTTGACGGTTTTATTACATCACCGTTTGTGATTAATGCATCGCACACAGTTTCGTCAAAGGGTCTCTAATGGGACTGTCGTGTTTGGACCAACCTGTAGTGGTGTGTGTACGATGCAAAAAACACTAAGAAAAACATGATTCAAAATGACATCATCAAGATTCCATGATGAACCAACGAAGGGAAGGACATACACTAGATAAGATGATATGAAAAACATTGGTGGACGGTTGTGATCAAAGTAATCACATCTCCGATTCTAGCTAGCATGTGATTTTTTAGAACTTTAACATGTGTTAGATATTCCTATATCTTGAGCAGCCGTCTTTGTTCTTTAAGCCACAAAGTATGGAATGTTTGGTTGAGCCATAACTTCGGCCATTGCTCATTGTCACTTAATCATAGTACACAACCTTATTTTTTTTTACATCACACATCCTACAACAGTTGCAAGATTTTTCTTATTCAACACTCTTTTTGGCAGTAACAAATTTTGGGGAACAGGTAACAAAACCCACTGGTATAGCTCTCCTCGTGGCAGGCCTCAACACATTTATGCTTCTTACAAAGAAGAGTGCTATAGGTCCTACACTCATAAGTGCAGGTCTCGGCTTCCGAGCCTACAAAACATCCACACAATATGATGTACATAAAAAATTAGATTCTACAATGTTCCACATATATAGAAACAAGAATAGAAAGAAGTAGCATGGATTAAAAATTTCACATATGAGTGGCAACTGTATAAAAGTGCACTGGGGAAGTGACTTTTCTTCCTGTGGAATTTTCAGACAACACTTACCAGGAACAAAAAGAAGAGGCATGAGCAGTAGCAGGCATAACAGGCTTGGCACCTTGACAACTCCAATGTCTTCAGAAAACAATCAAAAAGCAAGCTTGGAAGAGATGCACATCAAAATGGGTCATATATATAGCATATAGCCTAGAAAGATGAGACCTAAAAAAGTCAAAGATATGCATGGAACCCGTTCTAAAAGAAGATATGAACCACCAAATTTATTGAGTATAATAATGTAGTCATTTTAACTTCTAGTTGCATGCTGCAATTCTGATACTCTATCTACAAGATGTGGCTCTATCAGCATGAAAGTCGTTCCGAAAGAGAGGTGAACCACCATATTTATGGAGTATAATAATATATGCATTTAACTTCTACATGTTGAAGGTGGTGCGCGTGTGCATATACATTTGCTACATATACTTCGTTAATATGAACTACTTGTCATAGTAAGCATGATCAATTATCATAGCAGATTCATCAAGATTTACATTCATCATCAACCAAGCTGAATGATTGCAATCAGTGTTGAATCATTTGTAAATCCAAGCTGAACCACTTACCGCATCTTAAAATATTCTTCAGCTTTGACAACACTTTCCCTAAGCCTATCTCTGTTCTCTTCCTCATACATGCTCCACAGCTTTGCTAGGCACATCTTCAAAGACTGTGGCCACTCTTCATCAACCCACTCCAGGTAAG
Organism: Triticum urartu; assembly: GCF_003073215.2. Lineage (NCBI taxonomy): Eukaryota > Viridiplantae > Streptophyta > Magnoliopsida > Poales > Poaceae > Triticum > Triticum urartu. The sequence goes on along the minus strand of NC_053023.1, from coordinate 653,568,251 downwards.
AACACTTCCGTTCATCCTATAATATTTAAAACTAAATTAGTAACAATTTTAGGGGAAATGGGTTTCTAGCAACATAGAAAATCGCCAAATACATATTTTGAAAAACTGAAGAAACATGTTAATTATGACATATCTTCTCAAAAAGATCAATGTGCAAATGAATTAATTGTTAATGAGACAACAACCAAATTCTGAAATATCAAAAGCTATAATTAACTGCAACAACACTACAAGTTCGTAGTCATGTACTATAAATAACAAATTGAACATTTTATGAGAAAGCTAAATATAACTGCAACAACATAACGACAGTGTTTGGATGACATCAAATTGATACTAACAGATGTGTATATGCACAAATTTAGTAACATAGAACTAATAGCACTAAGGCCGTCCACTATGTATGCCAAAACTGGTGTCAAGACAACTATTGCTACATTTGCCACCGGTGCCTTGCACTGGAGAGCCGATGCAGAGCAAAAAATCAGGGAACCAGACTCCAGAGCACCTAATTTCTCTGATGCCCAATTCCTTCATGCCATAAAAATTTAGTATTTTACTGCTTGGCTACTCGGATGTGTGCACCAAAGTTGGCTGCACAAACTGCTAAAGCGGTGCCAAATAATTTTCTAATGGCACCGCTGATGAGATGGAAACTTTTTTAGATACTAGGTAGAAACGGTGACACTGTCTTAATCACATCCAGAATAATGTAGCACAGTGACGGTGTCTGAATCACATCTAACAAATGATTTGTAACAACGAAAGTGGGGATAACCTTCTCTGCACATGCCAGAAACTTCCTCCCACCGTCCACAGATTCAAACGCAACTAACTTCACGCATGGAGATTGATGGTGACAACGAGCAGGCAGATCTTCAGCGACCCCGCTCCATTCGTTGCAGTTGATGGTCCTAGGGAGCTACAAGAGGAAGTTATGACCCAAATGGACCGTCAGGTTAAAGTCCTTCATTTCAAATCATAACCCGAGAGAGAGAGAGAGGAGAGAGAGAGAGAGAGAGAAGAGAGGCATACCTGGGTGGTGAAAGAGTCGTCCTCGGAGGAGGAACCGCTGGAGAGGTCATTGAAGAAGACCATGGCGACCACGGCGGTCGGATGCGAGACGGCGAGAGCGAGGAAGCAAGCGAGGAAGCGGCTATAGCTTCAGAAGGAAGGAAGGAGGAAACAGGGGAAATGTGACTTGTGGTCAGGGAGAGAAGGGGGTGGGGAGGTGGGGTAGATATTTCGGTGGTAGGCCAAAAATTTTGAAAGGTGGAGGGAAACTTTGCGCGCGATGCTGCCGGACACCATTCACTTTGAACGAATGTGTGCATCGCAAACGATTCTTATGCTTTATGCGCATGGGATGAGTTTGATCATTCAAATTTTGGTGGAATTCCCTGGGTACTGTCCTCATCCACGTCATTGAGTAATTTAACATCGCTTGCTAATTTGGGCACACAAAAGAGCCTACAGCACACAGACCACACTTACTGAATTGAGCAATTTTAGTAATTAAACAGAGCCAGTTGACCTAAACATTGCTCTAATAAAAAACCAGCATTATAAACAAAGCCTAAGTATGCATAATTTTAACAAAGCCGCCGCCGCGCAGGCCTATGCCTCGCCGGTGTAAGATGAGACGTCGATGAATTGTCCTGGCAACATGCTGCCGTTGGTGGACTCCGCGTCCCCCTGCTGAAGTCGACCGCGTCCTCGTCCTCATCCCTGTCCTCGGCGCCGCCCTCAAGGTTGTAGTACTCGTAGTAGTGCTGGGCCAGAGCTCGCGTTGGTACTCCACCGCCGATTCTCGATGGATAAAATCTTCTCTACCTCGACCTCAGCCACACGCAACTCCTCCTCCCAGCGCTTCTCGATCTCTGCCGTCTCCTGCATCTCCAGCTCCCGATCGGCGATCTCATGAGGAAGCAGGTGCTGCACGGCCTTCGACGCCTTTCTGGACGTGAGTTGCATGCTGGATTCCGATGGCCTAGAATATCTTGGCGTGTGCGTCCTAGATCTTGGCGTGGATGGCCTCGACCCGGGCCAGGGTGACATCGGTGGCACGGACGGTAGCTCGAGCACTCTCGGCAGTTGCAGCCGTCGTAGCAGCAGCTAATGCAGCCATCTTGGCTACTGTGGCTACCCTGATGGCTGCCGCAGACGCCCTCTCGACGGATGCGGCCACGCTCAATGCAGATGCGGCGGCACTCTCAGTGTAGGCGGCGCGCGCTCGAGGAGGACGCGCCCACCGTACGAGCCCTCATGAGGCGTTTCCACGGCGTCATTCTTTGCAAGAAGGGGTTGCGGGAATGGGGATCGGGGATTCGTGGATTCAGGGGTGACCAGCACTAGAGCAGACTAAGCTGACGAAGCTTATGGAGGAAGACTTAAACAGACCCACGGATTTTCATCGCAAACGGTTCCTACAACAAACTGTGTGTGATGTTGTTGATATTTTATATTAGCCGTGCAAGACGAATTTGGAGTACAGTGGCAACGGATGGTGTTTTAAATGTACGAGAAAATTTGGAGTACTAATACAACTGTCATGTCAAATTTTGGAAACTTTCAGGAGTCATTTGACCATTTTAAGACATTTAAGTGATTGTCTAGCCATTTAATTACCGTAATTCAAAAGTTGAACTACATGCACATGCAACATCTAACCATAACGGTTTTGAAAAATCATATTTGCGTACTTGTGTGCGAGTTAATTCTATGTGCAGTAAATTGGAAGATTCTCAAACATATTGGTGTCACGGCTTGGACACATGGCATCGAGTGCATGCCATGGCATTTAAATTCCAAAAAATTCAAAAATGATTAGAAACACATGAAGCCTTGCTTAACGTAATGGCATGACACCAAGATGGTGTGGTAAAAAAAATTTGGCCCGTTTGATGAAAGTTTGGACACACACCCCTCACAAAACAGAACACCTCACTAGAAGGGTCGTGGTTCCGAGAGGGCAAAATGCATCTTTGATGACTAACCAGCGATAGCTTCCTCCTGTGGCCTTCAAAAAATTTCAGTTAACATGCACTAATAAAACTGTCATGTCAAAATTTGGAAAATTCTAGAGGTCATTTGGTCCTTTTAAAGACATTTAAATGATTTTTCTAGCCATTTAATTACCGTAATTCAAATTTGAACTATATGTACATGCAACAGCTAACCATAATGGTTTTGAAAAAGCATATTTTGTGTACCTGCGTGCGAGTTAATTCCATGTGCAGTAAATTGGAATATTCTCAAACATATTGGTGTCACGGCTTGGACACATGGCATCGAGTGCATGCCATGGCATTTAAATTCCAAAAAAATCAAAAATGATCAGAAACACATGAAACCTTGCTTGACGTAATGGCATGGCACCCAAGATGGTGTGGTAAAAAATTGTCCCATTTGATGAAAGTTTGAACACAGACCCCTCACAAGCCGAAACAACTCACTAGAGGGTCGTGGTTCCGAGAGGCATAATGCATCTTTGATGACGAACCGGCGATAGCTTCCTTTTATGGTCTTCAATATTTTTCTATAGTTAACATGCACTAATACCATTGTCATGTCAAAATTTGGAAAATTCAGTCATTTGACCTTTTTAAGACATTTAAGTGATTTTCTAGCCATTTAATGATCGTAATTCAAATTTGAAGTACATGTACATGCAACAGCTAACCATAACGTTTTGAAAAATCATATTTGTGTACTTGTGTGCGAGTTAATTCCATGTGCAGTAAATATGAAGGAATTTTCAAACATATTGGTGTCATGGCTTGGACACAAAGCATGGAGTGCATGCCATGGCATGTAAATTCCAAAAAAAAATAAGAAATACATGAAACCTTGCTTGATGTAATGGCATGCCACCAAGATGGTGTGGTACAAAAATTAGTCTGTTTGATGAAAGTTTGGACACACACCCATAATAAACCAGAGCTACTCACTAGAAGGTGCGTGGTTCCAAGAGGGAACAACGCATGTTTGATGACGAATCGACGATAGCTTCCTCTTATCCGAGTGAACCGCATGCCGTATATCACACACATCTTGATCTGGCTGACCGTTTCTGTTGCGTTCCCTAATCGCAAACAGTTTATCCGAGTGAACACTATGCCGTACATCGCACACACCTTCATCTGGCTGCCCGTTTCGGTTGTTCTGCCCCATCACAAACAGTTCATTAGAGTGAACCGTATGCCACGCATCGCACACACAGCTATAATATGAACCGTGTTTGATGTATCCATCATCGCAAACGTTTTGCATCTTTTTTGACGGTTTTTTACATCACCGTTTGCGATTAATGCATCGTACACAGTTTCGTCGAAGAGTCTCTGATTGTAGTGTCACAAATTAGTAGCATCCTGCAGTAGTGGTGGTTATGGATGCACCTTGTCCTAGAGCAACATCCTTTACCTCGTGTAGCATTTTTTTGGTTAGGGAGCTAGTTTCAAAAGGCTTGAGTTGAGTGGTGGGTATAAACAACATTCTTGGATCATAAGTGGATCCTAGGCCACCCAACAAGGTCTTTTTGTACTCTGGTCCTATTTCTGAGGGAGTGACAATATATTTCCTCCTTAGTGTTGATCAAAAATTCTGGGATGAGGGGGGTGGTCCGAAGTGTTTTTCCTGAGATGATGGCCAAGGTAGTGTTACAGATTCCAATCCGTGTGCCTGAGGTGGATGATTTTGTTTCTTAGCCTCATGATCGCTTTGGATCCTACTCAATCAAATCAGCATATAACTTGGCCAAGTATGAGAAATTTCATGCTACTCGTAATTCTAATGGCCATGGTGTGCAATTCGACTTTGGTGTTGAAGAGAGAAGTTGGCAAGCTCTTTAGAAGGTCAATGCTCCAGGGAAGATGAAGATCGTTCTCTCGAGACTGACCCATGATTGTCTGCTGAGGGGCAACCAGTTTCTACGATGCCATTTTGCATTTTGCAAACATTGGGGCATTTTTTCTGTAGCAGACAAGAGCTAGTTGAGCATCTATTCATGTTTTGCCATTTCGCACATCAGGTATGCCGAGTGGTGAAACATAAATTAGGCTTCCATCTATGCCAGAAACGTTTCGTTCCTACCATATATTTGATTTCCTTCAGCGAGCGACCTCTCTTGAGGTCACAACTTTGGTGGTAACAATTTGGCATATTTGGGAGGCCCGGAATAATGCAAGAAACAATGATGTTACGACGCGTCCTCGCAGAGTGGTTGAGAAAGCTTTGGCTTATGTTGACTTCATTGTGCAGAACTGTGGTAGGACTGCAATTGCTTCAAGGAGTGATACCCCAACATCTCCTGTTAAATGGGTTCCACCACCGCCAGATGCACTGATGGTTAACGTGGATGCTGCACTCTTCAAGAGTTCTCGATGAATGAGAGTTGACGTGGTAATCAAAAACCACATCGGAGATTGCTTGCTAGCTTGCCACAAGCACATTGATGAGGTTATCACCCCAAAACTAGCAGCATGACTGGCGCTAAGGCATGTGGTGGCTCTCACCCATCAGGGAGGCTTTTCAAGGGCCGTTTTCCAGTCAGTCTGTCCGTTATCTAGAGAATCAATGCTTCGATGATTGATCGCTCACCATTAAGGCTCATCACTGGTGATATCACTCGCTGGTTCCGTCTGTCAACACTATTCAAACAGTGGCGCCTCACAAAACTATCCACACAACGCAACACAAGAACGAATACAGAGGTCCGCTGAGTACATTCCTCGTGTTGTGAAATGCGTACATTCCTCGTGTTGTGAAATTTGTGAACGGCTCCATTGCAATTATGCTTCATCAACTTACTATCTAGTCTCTCGGTGCCAAAATATAAGACGTTTTTTGCAGTTCAAATTCAGCACTATCACTTTCGGTGTAATTTCAATGAAATGTCATGACTTCCATTAATTTCGGTACATACTAAAATAACTGCCTTTCAGTCAAAAATTTAGCAATCTCGGTTGTACATAGAGATTCAAATTAGTTTTTGGATTATCGAAATATTTTATGGGATCTTAGTCAAATTAAAATGGGAATTTCGGTCCTTTGGCCAAAATGAAAACCGAAATCACTGAATTTCATACTTAAACTGTACCAAGAATTGCTTTTCCAGATTTTGCATGGAAGAGCTAGCATCTTGTACGCACCCAAAAAAAATCCAAGACCATGCAGGTGTTCCATTAATACATATGACGTAAATCTGACTTGCTAGCATAGACCATATATATAGCTCTAATTAACAAGAACGCCACGACTTCATATAGTAGCATCATAGCATAACATAACATTATGAGTTCTAGGAGACTTGCAAGCCTCAAGCAAGCAGGTGACATAATCACGGCGCAAGCACTAAGTAGGTAGTATAGGAGGAGCAGCAGGAACGAAACAACCAAATGCTAGCTGCAGCAGCACCGGTGGGTGCAGTCGCCCATCAACCATCTCTGTCTTCACATGGAGCAGACGGGCCTCAGCTTCGGCCTGAAGTTCACCAGTGTGTTGGCATCGGTGGATGCTCGGCCTCCAAACGCCGGCACCTGCACTCGAAACAATCAGACAACCCTGTCCGAAGGAGTAGGTACCTGACAGAATGATCCATATAACGCAACACAAGCAAGAACAAAGGTACTCTCAAGTGCATTCCTCATGCTGTAAAATGCAATGCGCTATGATTGAAAACACTACAAATTCATAACAGTCAACAGTCAGCACTACTGCAAAGCCGTTACAGATCAATCAGAGATACCCGCCAGTCTACTGTTGGAAACAGTAGGTACTTGTTCTCAAGTAATGAAGAGATCTTTTGTCATTGTAGGAATTGGCTTAAGTATCAATCAAAGTCGATGTATGTCTCGATAAGCTGAAAACCACTATTTCTACCACGCAACACCAAAAATGGTGTACTTTTCAAGACAGGCAACCAGTGCATCTTATCAACTAAAAACAGGTGATGTACCCTACTAAGATCTGTACAAAGGATGCAGTCTTCTATCAACGACATCATACACAATTTGTCTATTCAAGCTATTCTACTATGCTATTCATGCACAACAGTACAAGTAAGAAATAAAACCGAGTCTTACCGAACTTTTTTCACCAAATGTCCCAGCCGTTCGTTGCCTCTTTGCCTCAATATCATCCTCAACGGTTGGCAGTCCATCCATTTGATTATGAGTATGATAACCTTCTTGTATTAAACGCTTTGTGCCTGCCCAAGCATTAAAAACTGGATTAACTATTATTACATATTACATAACTTCACTCATTTCACCTTCTAGCCTACCCCAACTTCTTTGGGACTAAAGGCTTTGTTGTTGTTGTTGTTGTAACATAACTTCACTCAAATTTAACGTCTTATCTTCTTTAACAGCCAGCATTTCAAGGACCACGGGTGAAGAAAGAGGTGTGTGCACATTTGAAATAAGAGTATGAACTTTATTTGCTTCCATTAGTTTCTAGTGAAATCCATGATTTCTTAGAAAGAATGCAAGATCAATACAGAAGTAACACTAGCAGAATGTAAGCTTAGCCGCTCACAGATGCAAACGTAGTCTCCTGAAAGACTGAAACTACCGACCGAAGACACAAAAAAGTTGGTAAAAATGCAGCAGAAAGTAGCTGTGCCAGCTCAACTGAATTAATACTCATCTGAAACAGGAACTAACGAAATTATAACAAGGCAGATAACATGTTATCTATGGTGAACATTGGCACTTGATTACAGAATACATATTCTCTAGCAAGTAACGGAAAAGGGATCAAACAAAGCTAAAAGTTACCAGAAGGTGTATACGTTCTGGTACTAAACAAAGGTGTTCAACTAATTACCTGCATTTGTCGGTGTTGAGATCCCAGGGTTTTCAGCATGAACTTTCAAGGTACCAGAAATGATCTGGCAGATTGGAGCACCTGCAACAAGTTGACAGTTAGCAATTGCAGCAAGTAACCAAACACTGACGAATTGCAAGAAAAAAGCAATCCCAATAAAGAGTGCAGTTATAAACTAGTACTGTATCAGGCAAATATAGGAAGGCACTTAATGTGAAGCAACCAATAAAATGATAACCGCATAGAGAACTTAAGGGAAGACTTTAATTTTCACCTAGATCTACTAATGTTAACCTCCACAAAAGTGGGGCAACGATGTGTTAGGAACCTAGCTAATGCAGGGCAGCAGGGTTAGACAGAGATTGAATAGGTATAGAATTGTGACAGAAGTGGGGAAAATATGTTTGGACACAGATCTTCTAAAATAAGCCCTACAAACAGAGGCAGGATGTGCTAGGTTATTTGAAATGCAGGACTCCGGATGAAAAGCTACCCCCATGTACCTTACTTAGAAAACATTATGATAACAAGCCACAGCCCGCAGGAGGGCAGAAGACAGAGCATAGACAGTTTTAAACTACTGGTTAGACTGAAACATATCACTGAATGCTATCTATCAATGATGCATATAGCCAGTTGGTTAACTGTGCGGATGGAGGGTTATTAAAGCATAAAAGCGGGCGAGGGTATCAGGATAATTTACCAGAAATTTTCACTAACGATGTGGCATGGACTTTAACATTATCTGTGGATGTGCCAAGCATGGTCTGCTCTGACGGAGCATCAGAAGCATCCGCAGCAAGTTGAACTGAAAAAAAAAGACAGCATCTCAGTAGATGCATCTTAAGTTCTTAACATGCTTTCAATCGTCAGCAATATATCCAAGAGTTCTTATTGCTAACTAGAAGTTTGAACATTATTAGTCTTATGATATTTCTAAGCAAAAGTTACACGATCATAGCATCCTGTAATCTCAAAGATATGCTGCACAAAATGTAGCAGGATGAAAGGTATCATGCATGTAAATACAGGGCAGGGCACATCCATGCTGTCCTATGTTTGGTTTAGAGGGTCAAGGTGAAGTAGGGGCCATTGATTGGAAATGACTCCATCTACAAAACTACTCCCTCTATAAACAAATGTAATAGTAGCCTAAAACGTCTTACATTTGTTTACAGAGAGAGCGCTATCTAATTTACCTATAAATTTACCGCCATTTTCATTGGCATAGTTTTCAGTAAAATCTATTAGACTGTACTATCATAAAATCTAAAAAACTTGCCCCTTTATTACTTTTTAAATATATACTCACCTTAACATGCTTTTCAAATTTGAACTAAAACCACGACACTTATTTTGGGACGGAGGGAGTATAATATACTCATGTTTTAAAGGTTCTTAAAATGAAAGGGACAGTGGAAATTTCTGCACTGAAAAATCTTTGATCTTGTAGCAGGTGGCCAAGACATCTAAACTATTGCAGGTGATCAGCCAATAAAATAGGAGATATTCTGTGCAGGGTTTGAAAGTTAGGCTGTAGTTAAAAGGTAAAATGCAGCTGGAGGAAATGATGTGCGTATATGGCCCAAAAGGACTCAAAACGGATTAAACACTCAGTTAAGAACCCAGCTAGTGCATTGAGAGAGACAGTGGTAAATGGTCATAGCTGAAGAATTGCTAAACAGAATTATTCTGAAGTTTACCTTCCTTCCCACTTGGTTGAAAGTCATAGCTTAGTGTGCAACCTCTAGGTAGACCAGCCTGCAAAGTCTGATCTGAAGATCACACAAGTTCATCAGTGCAAACAGAACAGTAACCAAAAGTGGTTCGTTTTCCCAAACAAAATAATTGGTGGAGTGTAAACAGTGTTCTCGGTGGAAATGCAAGACACATGAAGAGGAGAAGCTGGTTTTACCTAGGTAATTGACCAGCAGTTCCAGTGCTTCATCTTTCGATCCTGCCGGCCGGTTCATTGGAGGAAGACATGGTTAGTGACTGCCAAACATATATCGAATCTAAGAGCTACATTGCTTATGCTTAATCATAATATATATTTGTGAAGGGGGCATTATACCAATGCTCGAATCCCTAACGAGGCGGCAATACCGCTGGCTGCAAAAGGCAAGGAATTAACCAACGTGTTGTCAAAAACTTGGAAGAGCAGAACAGAGGAGAGCTTAAATCAATTCGCCTGGAGATAACAGGACATTACTGTTTTATGGCAGTGATGATAGCGTCTGTTTTTGGCGGCTGGGGGCCTTGTTTCTTCACCCGACGCCTCAGGAACAAACTGTGAATGGTTACAGTACAGACAGGAGGGCCGAAGTGAGATCAAATTGACACCGACTATGTTATCAAGGTACCGAGTCTGAATGATGAATTTTTCATACCCGGTCCCAATGGGGAGTACATCGTGCGGCATCATGCAGCGGGACGGCAACACCGTCCGGCGTTTCAGCTCCGGAGTACGGTGAGCCAACTCGGGGATAAGACACGCTGCGTGGCTCCTCACCTTGTCCCAGTCGATGGCGGCCCTGAGGTGGCCCGAATCCGGGGCGAGTATGGAGTAGTTCATGGAGCGGAACCTGCGCTCGGCGCGGGTGGAGCTGCTGCGGCCGTCGGCGTACTGCTTGTCCAGGTGCATGTCCTTGTTGCCGGCGACGACGTTGGCGAAGCGGTGGTGCATGAGGAGGAAGTTGTTGAAGATCCTGGCGCGGAAGCTCCGACGTTCACTGATGAACGGCGGCAGGAAGGTGTTGAGGTACATGAGGGCGTCATCCCATTGTCCCCGCCTCACCAGCCGCCGGATGTGCTCCACGTTGAACAGCACCCCCGTCTCGCGATTCAGCCTGCTCGCAGCGATACAGTGATGTAAACCAAACAAGCACGCGGGCGTATGTGTGAAGATGGAATACAATTTATCGATCTCAAGAGAGAAGGCAGAATCGAACTCAAGATAAAAAGCATATACGTACTCTCTGAAGGCGCCGTCGAAGCCTTGGTCCAGGAGGAAGGAGAGGAGGCGCCGCTCACGAAGCCGCTTGACGCAGGGATACTGCGCCGTACATGAGGGCTTGACGGCGTCCTTGCCCTTGCCGGAGACCATGACGGAGGCCTTACCCTTGCAGGTGCCCTCGCCCTCGCCGGAGACCACGACGGAGGCCTCGCCCTTGCGGGCGTCCTCCTCGCTCTTGACGGGGACCACGACGGAGTTCTCCCCCACGCAGGCGTCCTCGTCGCCATTGTCGGAGACCACGGCGAAGGAACTCATCACGCCCAGAGTCGGCGATTAGGATCGACGGAATTGGACTTTCGATTGGATTTGGATGAGGGAGTGGGGATTGGGGCACCGGCGGCACTCGTCCCCCCTCGTTATATTGGAAGCGGCGGCGGCGGCGGCAGCAGGACGCGGGCGGCGGGCCCACTACATCTCGCTTCTCTCGTTTCTCTCCCTTCTCTCGCTTCTCTCGTTTCTCTCCCTTCTCTCGCTTCTTCCCTTGCTGCTCCTCTCTCCTGGCAGAGGCGCGGGACCCGGGCCTATAAGTCCAAATCGCGTTTTTTTTTTCGTTCTAAATTTTCTTTTCCTTTTGAGATTTTATATAAGTTTCGCCCTTTTGTGTTATTCTAATTTCAGTTATGTTGGGTCGGGCCTACGTACAAAAAATATATTTTTCCTATCTCCTAGTCAAACAAAAACCTAATTATAACTAATACGCGATGTTGAATCAACAACGATTCAGGCCATCAGGAATGGACTATTCTCGCAGGAAACATTGGTTGCAATAGTGTTGAAATTGAGTGTCGTTGCATGATGCTGGTGAAAGCAACAATCAATGGATGAGTATCTCGGAGATGATATGGCTGTGGTACTAGAGTGTAAACAGATGGCTATGGATTTCAAAAAAATTAGCTTTAAACATTGATTTTGGGAAGCGAATTAGGTTGCTGATGGTTTAGCTAGATATCCATTTGATAGCCGGTCGTATGGACTGTGGGAGAATTCTACCTCAGATTTTACTTCCTTTCATCTTGTAAATGATATGGCCATTATATGAGAATTAAAGTCTTTAACCCGTCAAAAACTTTTAACTATTAATTCGTTCAAGTTCGATTTGATTGGGGTTCCTGGGCAGAATTGGCACTCCAGATTTCGTTCAAGATCATGTAATATGGAGTCGGTGGTGGTGGTGGTGGTGGGTCCTTTGCATCTACCACCACTATTATCGTTGTTCCAGGAGAAAGATTTGTTCTTAAATGCAAATTTTGTCATTCTTTAGCACTGTCGGTGTCAAAACCGGCGGATCTCGGGTAGGGGGTCCCGAACTGTGCGTCAAGGCCGGATGGTAACAGGAGACAAGGGACACGATGTTTTTACCCAGGTTCGGGCCCTCTCGATGGAGGTAATACCCTACTCCTGCTTGATTAATATTGATGATATGGGTAGTACAAGAGTAGATCTACCACGAGATCAAGGAGGCTAAACCCTAGAAGCTAGCCTATGGTATGATTGTTGTGTATGGAGTTGATGTCCTACGGACTACAACCCTCCGGTTTATATAGACACCGGATAGGGTTAGGGTTACACAGAGTCGGTTACAATGGTAGGAGATCTTGAATATCCGCATCGCCAAGCTTGCCTTCCACGCCAAGGGAAGTCCCATCCGGACACGGGACGAAGTCTTCAATCTTGTATCTTCATAGTCCAGGAGTCCGGTGAAGGTATAGTCTGGCTACCCGAACACCCCCTAATCCAGGACTCCCTCAATAGCCCCCGAACCAGACTTCAATGACGACGAGTCCGGCGCAGATTGTCTTCGGCATTGCAAGGCGGGTTCCTCCTCCAAATCCTGTGTACCTGTAGGAATAATGTCCGATTTCTGTAATGTAGAGCTCCTCGGCTTCCATGCCCAATAATGGCTGTCTTCCACGTGTCAAACGAATGCGAAAAGCCGGGGTGTTTTTACATCCACACCCCTAGCCATACAAACGAGCCGCCTATTTAACGGGATGGGGATTGAGATCCAAACCACATCTTCTCCTCTCCGCGAGTTATCATCAGAGCGCTCCCAGCAAAGGTCCATTCCAACATGGCCAGCCGTCGCAGCTCCTCCCCTCGCCCCTTCGGTCCTAAACCCGGGGGCTGGGAGAGTTGCACCATCCCGCATAGCGAGTTAGTGTCGCTTCAGGCCAAGGGATTTCTCCCTCAGGCATACATGGTCCCGGTCCGAGCCGGTCTCGCCACCTACAATGGCGGAAAACAAGCGGAGAGCACCCCCATTCCTTCTAAAGGAGAGCGGGTGTGCCTCGTCCCCTATCTAATAAGGGGACTGGGATTTCCAATTCACCCATTTCTCCGCGGGCTCCTGGAGTTCTACGGCCTCCAGCTGCACAATCTCACGCCCGCCTCTGTATTGCATATTGCGGGTTTCGTCACCCTTTGCGAGCTATTTTTAGGCGTTGAGGCTCATTTTGCGCTGTGGAAGAGGTTATTCTGCCTGGTGTCCCGTTCCCAAGAGGGGTCTATATATCAAGTGGGCGGAGCCGAAGTATGGCGCATCGCCGGGACCGGATACCTATCCGGAACCCCAAAGAAGGCGTCCAAGGACTGGCCTTCGGAATGGTTTTACATAGATGACGCCCCGCTACCGGACCCTATCCGGGTCGGTCTCCCTGAGTTCAATAGTGCTCCATTGAAGAAACGCTTGAGCTGGCGTCCGCGGAGCTCTCAGAGAGAAAGCGACAGAGACGTCCTTTACCTGATGGGCCAGATAAGACTGTTGGCTCATTCCGGACTAACCACGATTGGAGTCATGGCCGCATGCATTATGCGGGGGGTGCAGCCGCTTCAATATAGAGGCCACCCCATGTGGGATTTCAACGGGGAGGATGACGCCACGCGTTATGGTCGTAAGGGGCCGGCCTCAACCGTCGCCCTAGTAGAGATCTTGTCCTCTTTGTGCAAGGGAGAAAAGGAGGAATTCCTCCGCGTCAACCCGCGGGCCGGATTTACTATGTACGATCCTCCAAGTTGGGTAAGTGAACAATTGCGCTTGCCCGTTTGTTTTATACTCCCACGGTTAGATATGTAGTCTAATGACTTCAATGCAGGAACTGCGACAGGAGGTAAAGGATATAAGCAGCCGCCCTCCACAGCCCGAGGACCCAGAATGGTCCCTCGATCCGGACTCCGAAGAGGATCCGGATATATCGGTGGAGCTTATCGACGGGGTGTTCCATCAGCTAAGCAAGGACAATACCTTGGTAGCCATTACGGCTGATTACCCCGGGTTAATCCCAGACTCCCAGGTGACAGAAACCGGAGTCTTATTCCCTTGAGAGAGATTCCATTCTTACGTATCCCGGTGTTCCTGACGACAACCGTGTTTTGTAGGGGAGATTTCCGAGGCGGGAGGCCGAACCTGCGGCGGCTAGCCAACGAGGGGCCACAGGGCCCCGTGGGGCAAAAAGGAATGCGGTCCGGACTGAGATGCCGGCGCAAAGGTATAGCGCACCCTCTGTTTCCCTGGTGTTATTCTGTCAGGGCATATTAACGTTCGTGCTATCTTCAGAACAAAGAGACCTCGCCGGACTATATCCGGAGAGGTTGCCAATCGCGCCTCCACCAGCCAGGCTCCAACGTCTGTCCAGGAAGCGGAGGCGAGCACAAGGCGCGCACCGGACGCTCCTCCGACAGAGGATGCGGACGGGCTGTCTGCCACAAATTCTAAAGTGGAGAGTGCCATGAACCACAGGCGTCGCCGGACAGTTCTGCGCGACGCTTGTTTCTCCCGAGAGGCTTTAGATGCCTTTAATTCGGGAGATGCGTACCTCCGTGCCGCTCAAAATGGTTTAACCAGAGCCACGGAGCAGTATGTAAAAGACATACGGGTAAGAAAATTTTGGTCAAATATATATATACCAGTAGCCCCCGAGACTTGAAACAGTTAGAGTAACTGATTTAAGGATCATTTAATATGCAGGTTCTTACAGAGAAGAATACCGTACTGTCCCAGGAGCTGAAAAGTGCAAGGCCCAACTAGAGGCCGCACTAGCCGCAGCAGGGGAGCCCAAAGAGACCCCCTCAGGTAAGATACACTTCGAAAGATTAGTATTGTGCGGCTTGGGTGTAAATCTGACAAATCATATTGCAGATGTCGCCGGACTCGATCCGGAAAAGCAACAACTCTTACGCCGGCTAAAGGCCGGTGAGAGTACGTTGACGAAGGTGAGGCGAGAGAAGAATGATCTTCAGGAGCATATTTAGTAAGTGCTTGAACGAACTTTTAAAAAAAAAAAGAGTTCGGCGAGGAAGTCGACTAACAGAGTAATGTCTGTAGGTATGCTCACAGGTCGTCCTGCAGAGGAGATGCCCAGTTCTATGGGTGACCTTCTTCCCGAACTCTTGCAACTGCACGAGCGAATTCGGCAGGCGATGCGAGGCGTTTCCCAAGCCTTATGGCCTGCCCACTCCATGCCCGAGGGCCTTGGAGAGCTTGCGGAGAAGCTCAAGGGAGCTCGGCGGCGCTTCCGGTTGTGGAAGATATCGGCCTGCCGACAAGGCGCTAGGGAGGCCTGGGCCATGGTAAAGACCCGTTTTACAAAGTCTGACCCAAACCACATGGCCGAGGTCGGACCAGTGGGGCCTGACGGGAAGGAGATCCCTGTAAGCTTAGTATACGGCCAAGTAGAGTTGGCCGCGAAGTATTCCTAGCAGGACTGTAAATTAGACAGCCTGTTAGATGGTATAGAAGAGGAATACAATCAGTCAGAATGACTATGTAATTTTGAATTGACATGTGTAATGCCTCTAGCCGGATTGTAGATCGTTCGTCGTTGCCGACCTTTTCGCTTCAACCTCGGGACCTGACGGTCCGGAGTGTGTCCGAATACCATAGTGGTTATATAAGAACCGGGGTATGCGTGGAGACCAGGCGTAGGGGTCATTAGTGCTTTATCAGACAAGTTATGTTATATTACATGGTTAGTAAGAAACATCTTCCAGAGAGAATAGTTCCGTTAGGGGTTCCTTTCGTTGGGGAGGCATGCCCTAAAGTGCATGTCCAGGCTGCGTGAAAAGACGTAGAAAAAAGCATCTGGGGGCGCGTAAAATTGGTAAAAAGATCATCTTTTATTTCACCGACCGAATATTCCCTTAAGAACGCTAGCTTTCGGCTTCACCCAGTCTCAGGTACACATCCGGCTGACCCGGCAGTAACAATCGCAGAGGTGCTCCCTTTACCGCCTAGCCAAACAATCGGGAACGTAGGGGTAAGCACAGGAGCCAGGCAACCCAGCTTGGCCAAAACTTAAGTCATATCGATGCATATAATGGTGAAGAAAAAGGTACATGCGGAAGTTTGACGCATGTGTTGGGCGTGAAGCCCATATAAATAAGCTTCTGTTAAAGAAGCCCCCAGGTTTAATGAGTGCGAGTGGCGCGTCACTTAATGAGCCTTTAAGGGCTATAAAAGATAATATGGGAAGGAGAGAAATGTAAGACAGAAAAATGCAAAAATTGGACAGAGGAAGGAGACGAACACAGAGTCCGGCGCTAGGCATAGAATCTTCGGAGACGGGTGGCGTTCCACGGGTTTGGCTCGAGTCGGTTATCCGACGCATCTCGCAGGTGGTACGCCCCACCAGTCAGGACTTGGTCGATTATAAATGGACCTTCCCACTTGGGCTTGAGTTTGTCCTTTTTCTTATCCGGCAGGCGTAGAACTAGTTCGCTAACATTGTAATTTTTGGCCCGTACTTCTCTGCTTTGATATCTTCGGGCCTGCTGTTGATAAAACGCGGAATGGGCTTTTGCCATGTCACGCTCCTCCTCCAAGGCGTCCAAGTTGTCCTGCCGATCGAGCTCAGCTTCTCTTTCTTCGTACATGCGCACTCTAGGTGATTCATGAATTATGTCGCAGGGCAGAACTGCCTCTGCGCCGTACACCATAAAAAATGGTGTGTATCCAGTGGTGCGATTTGGCGTGGTCCGCAGCCCCAGAGCACGGAGTCGAGCTCCTCTACCCAGTGCGTGTTAGATTCCTTGAGGGACCGCACTAGTCTGGGTTTAATGCCGCTCATGATAAGGCCATTTGCACGTTCGACCTGGCCGTTGGTTTGTGGGTGATAGACGGAAGCATAATCGAGCTTGATGCCCATGTTTTTGCACCAGAGTTTTACCTCGTCGGCTGTAAAGTTTGTACCGTTGTCGGTTATGATGCTGTGGGGGACGCCATAACGGTGTACAACCCCGGATATGAAGTCTATCACAGGTCCGGATTCGGCCGTTTTAACAGGCTTGGCTTCTATCCATTTGGTGAACTTATCCACCATCACCAGTAAGTATTTTTTCTTATGGGTCCCACCTTTAAGGGGTCCGACCATGTCAAGCCCCCAGACCGCAAAAGGCCAGGTGATGGGTATAGTTTGGAGTGCGGTGGGTGGCATATGGCTTTGGTTGGCGAAGAGTTGGCAACCAACGCATCGTTGGACTAGGTCCTGAGCGTCTGCCCGGGCCGTCAGCCAATAAAAGCCTGTACGGAAAGCCTTGCTAACAAGGGACCAAGCGGCGGCGTGGTGACCACCGAGTCCAGCATGAATTTCAGCCAGGAGGTTCCGCCCTTCCTCTTCGGAGATGCACCTTTGAAGGACTCTGGTAGTGCTTTTCTTATAAAGCTCTCCCTCAAGGGCTTTAGATCGCCGCACTATGCAGCGGGCCTCGTTTTGGTCCTCCGGGAGTTCCTGCCTAGTAAGGTAGGCTAGGAATGGTTCTATCCATGGGGCGATAACCGCCATTATTACATGGGCTGAAGGTGTGATTTCATTGGCAGAGCCTCCAATTATGTCAGATTGTTCGGCGTCGAGTGGTGCGGCTGGGTCCGGGCTGTTATCTGCGGGTTCCCCCTCCCATGCTACGGATGGCTTGAACAATCTTTCCAAAAACATGTTGGGGGGGACTGCATCGCGTTTTGCTCTGATGCGTGCCAGGACGTCCGCTGCTTGATTGTTTTCTCGGGCTATATGGTGAAACTCCAGCCCTTCGAACCGAGCTGACATTTTTAGGACGGCATTGCGGTAAGCTGCCATTTTTGGGTCCTTGGCGTCGAAGTCTCCATTTATTTGGGATATCGCGAGGTTTGAATCCCCGCGTACCTCTAGGCGCTGGATACCCATGGATACTGCTATCCGGAGACCATGTAGGAGGGCCTCGTATTCGGCTGCATTGTTGGAATCCGTGTACATGATCTGGAGCACATATTGGACTGTGCGTGCTAGCCTTGTTAAGGTCTTTGAAATCGACACACAGGCGCTAGGATTTGTCCTTCTTTGGTACCATCACCAGGTTTGCTAGCCAGTCCGGATGTTTTATGTCTCTAATGAATCCGGCCTCCAATAGCTTGGCTAGCTCCTCCTGTAGGATCGAAAGTATGTCTAGAGGGGGGGTGATTAGACTACTTAACCAAATAAAAACTTAACCTTTTCCCAATTTTAGTTCTTGGCAGATTTTAGCTATTTTAGGACAAGTCAAGCAATCATCACACAATTCAAGCAAGCATGCAAAGAGTATATTGGCAGCGGAAAGTAAAGCATGCAACTTGCAAGAATGTAAAGGGAAGGGTTTGGAGAATTCAAACGCTATTGGAGACACGGATGTTTTTCCCGTGGTTCGGATAGGTGGTGCTATCCTACATCCACGTTGATGGAGACTTCAACCCACGAAGGGTAACGGTTGCGTGAGTCCACACAGGGCTCCACCCAAGGGTAACGGTTGCGCGAGTCCACACAGGGCTCCACCCACGAAGGGTCCACGAAGAAGCAACCACCCACAAAGGGTCCACGAAGAAGCAACCTTGTCTATCCCACCATGGCCATCGCCCACGAAGGACTTGCCTCACTAGCGGTAGATCTTCATGAAGTAGGCGATCTCCTTGCCCTTACAAACTCCTTGGTTCAACTCCACAATCTTGTCGGAGGCTCCCAAGTGACACCTAGCCAATCTAGGAGACACCACTCTCCAAGAAGTAACAAATGGTGTGTAGGTAATGAACTCCTTGCTCTTGTGCTTCAAATGATAGTCTCCCCAACACTCAACTCTCTCTCATAGGATTTGGATTTGGTGGAAAGAAGATTTGAGTGGAAAGCAACTTGGGAAGGCTAGAGATCAAGATTCATATGGTAGGAATGGAATGTCTTGGTCTCAACACATGAGTAGGTGGTTCTCTCTCAGAACATATGAGTAGGAATGGTGTGTGTGTTCTGATGGCTCTCTCATCGAATGAGAAGGAGGTGGAGGGGTATATATAGCCTCCACACAAAATCCAACCGTTACACAGTTTTCCAATCTCGGTGGGACCGAATCAGAAAACTCGGTCTGACCGAAATAGTAAACCTAGTAACCGTTAGGAATTTCGGTGGGACTGACATGCAACTCGGTAGGACCGATTCGGTTAGAGTTTGGGCATAACGTAATCTCGGTGAGACCGATTACACAAACTCGGTGAGACCGAATTTGGTAATTAGCTAACCAGAGAGTTGGTCAGGCAAACTTGGTGGGACCGATTTGCTCTTTCGGTGAGACCGAGTGGAACTCGGTGAGACCGAAAAGTTACAAAGGGGAAACACTTAGTTTACATTGCAATCTCGGTGGGACCGATTCGCTCTTTCGGTGGGACCGAAAAGTTACGAAAGGGAAACAGAGAGTTTGCAACCCCATCTCGGTGAGACCGAGATCCTTATCGGTAGAACCGAATTGCTAGGGTTTGGCAGTGGCTAATGACAAGTGAAACTCGGTGGCGCTGGATAGGAAGAATCGGTAGGACCGAGTTTGGCTTAGGGTTTAGGTCATATGTGGATATGGGAAAGTAGTTGAGGATTTTGGAGCATATCATTAAGCACATGAAGCAAGAGGCTCATTAAGAAACACCTCATCCCTCCTTAATAGTATTGGCTTTTCCTAAAGACTCAATGTGATCTTGGATCACTAAAATATAAAATGAAGAGTCTTGAGCTTTTGAGCTTGAGCCAATCCTTTGTCCTTAGCATTTTGAGGGTTCCACTTTCACATCCATGCCATGCCAATCATTGAGCTTTCCTGAAATAATCATCTTGGAATAGCATTAGCTCAATGAGCTATATGTTGTTATGAATTACCAAAACCACCTAGGGATAGTTGCACTTTCAATCTCCCCCTTTTTGGTAATTGATGACAACATATAGATCAAAGCTTCGACAAATGATAATAAGCATGAAATATATCGTCGCTTTGAGAAGTATGTGATAAGTAAGAGCTCCCCCTAAATTTGTGCATATTTAAAATTTGCTTTGGACTGCAAATGCACAAAGAGTTAGAGTCATGGATTACTCTTCCATGTCACATACATCTTGGTGGAGCGCTCAAAATGATAAGAATGAAATACATGCACTCATCACCAAGAATAATGAATGATCACAAAAGATAAGATAATAGCATTAAGCAAGCATTAAGTGTAGCTTATGATCAAACACATGATCATCAATGTCTCACAAATAATGACGTAGTATCAAGCACTCAAAAGCAGATAAGTTCGAAAAACCACCAAATAAAGCAAGAGAGAAAAGCAACACTCTCTTTCTCGAAGCCTATGATCTATACATCTTCTCCCCCTTTGGCAACAAGTTACCAAAAAGTTCCTAGAAAATGCATAGCACTAGATCGACGCTCAAGCTTGATCTTCAGGTGGTGGTGGAGTCCGGATCACTCCAAGGACGAAGGCTTCTGTAGATGCTGAAGTAGTCGCTGGAGTTGGAGCTGAAGTAGATGCTGGAGCTAAGGCTGTAGCTGGTGCTGAAGTGGTGGTTCTGGTGTCAGCAACTGGCACGGCAGACGATCTCGGGCCTCGTGTCACTCTAGAAAAAGCATGATTGGTAGTCCTGCCTCTCCTCTCCTGCATGTCCTCCTGGAGCTGCTCCACTGCAGACTAAACTTCCGTTACTTTGACATCCAAGTCATAGAACTTCTGTTCCATGATCCTCTCTAGGCTCTGCTGATTCTTAGTGAGGGTGGCCAGACTTTGCTCAATCCTCAGCGTGGATGCAATCAAGTAACCAAGATGCTCTTGTTTGGTCTTCAAGAAGTACTCAGATGCCTCCTCTTGAGTAGGCATCTTGGCAGCTTTCTCCTTCCTCGCCTTCTCCTTCTTTGCAAATGCTTGAGCAGATGATGGCTCGTTCTCAGTCATGACAACTTCATTGTCCTCGAAATCTGGACGGATGGGCAGGTGTTCCTTATCCAACAAATATACGCCCGTGCCCATCTTGGAGTTGATGAGCTCCTGAATCTGAGGGGCATATCCACAGCTCCTCTTTTGATCTGCGGCAGTCCTCTTAATTGTTTCCACTATGAGGCTCATCACCTTAAACTTCTGAGGCACATCAAACACATGTAGCAAGTTGATAGCATGGCCTCTGATCATCTTGTGATCTCCAGACTTAGGCAATAAGGTGTGCCTTAGTATCCAATTGATCGTCGGGAGCCCTGACAGAAGGTAATGCACAGAGCCAAACTTGAACATGTCAAGTGCTTCATTCGGAATCTCCTTGTACATATTGGACATGGAGTTATGGTCCATCTTCTTTTTGGCATAGATATCCAAGTCCTCATCTTGCTCCTCTGGGGCATTAATGATCTGTGCCCACTCAGCCACTGTAGATTGGTACCTTGTACCCTCAGGCATCCATGTGATCCTCCCATCTGGATAAAAGTGTGCCGTGGAGTAGAACTACATGATAAGTTCCTCGTTCCACTTTGTGAGCTTCTGCCCAACAAAGTCAGCTACTCCACAAGCTATGAAGCTGTCTTGCACTCCAGGATAGTGCTCCTCATTGTCCTTGATGTATGTCCAATCAACCCATCGCATATCACAGACAATGGGCTTCTTATCTAGCAGCACTGTCTCATAAAAATCCTGCTGCTCCTTGGTGTGAAACCTGTAGTCCACGGCAGTCCTTCTCCTTGAAGCATATGGGTCTGCTTCTCTCCATTTCCTCAGCCCTGAATCTCTCCTGAGCTTCATGTCCTCAGCCACAGGATGAGCATCGTTGTGGTCTGGGATCTTGGGCTTGAGCTTCCGAAGGACATTCTCTTCCTCATCCTCAGCAACAGTCTCAGGCACTGGGGCCTTGTTCTTCTCAGCTGCAGGAATGCTCCGTGTGTTCCTCTTGGGCTTTGGCTTTGGAGCTGGCTTGGCCTTGGAAGCAGCTCCCCCTGATTTTATGGCATCTCCCATTAGCTTGGGTGCCTTGGGCGCTGGTGCAGCTGCCTCTTCTTCTTATTCCTCTTCCATGATGGAAGCTTTGCCAAGTACTCTAGCCAAAGTCTTCTTCACCCTTTCCTTTCTCTTCTTGCCTTCTGCAGCAACTGGCTCTTGGGGAGTGGGCTTCTCAGTTGAGGCTCTTGCCTTTGACATGGGCTGCCTACCTGCTGGCCTTTTGATTTTCAGCCCTGGCTTTGTGCCTTGAGCAGGCTCAACTCTCTTGGAAGTGGCCTCTTCCTCTGCCACATAGTCCTCATCTTCAGAGTCTGAAGTTTTCTTCTTCCTTTGTCTCATGGCAACCTTTGGCAAATTGCTAGGAGTGCTCCTGCTGCCTTCATCAGATGAACTGGAGGGACTAGTGCCCTCACTCATCACCACTTGCTGCTCTGACAGATTCTGGCTATCACTCTAGTCCGACATGCTGCAAACTGACTGCTGTCCCTGTGAATAGATTATAGAGGAGATAGAGTGGATGAGCATCACAAAATGCAGAGATTTTTGCAAAAAGAATGATCCAAAAACTTAGTTTTAGTTTCCCACTGAAATCATCTCGGATCTACCGATTTTCAAACTCGGTGATACCGAAGCAGTTTTGGAACCTAAACTAGTGAACTCGGTAGGACCGAGTCACAGTTCGGTGGCACCGAGACTGCTAGGGTTTCACTGAGTTCAAAAATCGGTCACACCGATAAGTAATTCTCGGTCAGACCGAGTCTCACTTGTGCAATGGCATAAGCCAAATCGGTGGGACCGAGTTTTTCAACTCGGTGGGTCCGAGATGGTTTCGGCGGAAACCTAAACCTAGAATTTTTGAATCAAACCTAATCTATGAGCGTTTTGACTGGATAGAAGTTTATCAAACGTGGCTAGAAACAATATGATCACAATGTGCTAGGAATCAGATTGAGGAATAGCACAAAGATCAAGTCCATACCCTAATTCGGCGGGGACTTGCTACGGCGGCAACGGCGGGGCAGAATTCCTGTTGACGGCGATGGAGACCAGCGACTGGAGGCTGCTGGCGGCGAGAAGACGATCCGGAGACCTCAAGGGCAGAGCAGGCTATCGCGCGGGCGAAGGGGTTCGGAGAAATTTCCAAATTTTGCCCGTGACCATATATAGCCCGACCCTGTCGGTGTGACTGAGTGGAACAACTCGGTGGCACCGAGATTCATAACTGCGTGCAGTTACTGAAACTCGGTGTGACCGAAAGGTTCAAATCAGTTGCACCGAGATCGAAAACCTAGATCAACTTAATGATCTCGATAGGACCGAAGTGGAGTATCGGTCAGACCGAGAATCATAAAGAGGTTTTGGAAGTTTAAGTCTATGACGAATCGGGGACTCTGAGCGCTCCTCACACAGAGTGGTTCGAATCTAACTTGATCAAATTTTGTGATGCAACATGAATAGAGTTTGAGACGAGAAAAGCATAGATAGCTAGAGGAGGTTCTTAGGCATTCTTGTCCATCCACTTGGCAAAAGAAGATAAAACCAAACAATCAAAAACAACAAGTGGATGTCCTCGAATGAGTAAAATATGCGACCATCATGCTCACACAATAAGATGGCAAATGAAATATGTGGCAAGGCATGCACAACCAATTCTAGCATCTATCAAGCAATTTGCGATGACTAGGTCATCTATATATGAGTATATTGACTTAGGAGTCAAGTGAGAACACTTGATCATAGGTCATACTCATCGTTTAAGCTCAAGTGGGGTTACCACTTTTACATAAAGCATTGTTGTGTTCACATCTTTAGAGTTGCTCTAGCTCAAGTCTTAGAGTAAAGCTCCCCCTAGATGTGATATCCCCCCTAAGAGGGATGAACTAACCTTGGGTTTTGTCAATGATGACTTCATGTAGATATTGAAGATGTGGATGCTCAATGTTGATGTAGATCTCTTGGAGCTATCCATTTGAGTGAATTGCACTTTCAATACCTACATGGGTTAGTCCCACAAGGAAGAAACAAGGATATCCATAGACGTAGAGTGATGCACACAAAAGATGATGTCCATGAAAACTTTTAGGTTACCTTGTCCCGTGTCTTACCAACAAGAGGGTTTGTGACTCCTTGAACTAGTGCAAGATGTGGAAGTTGATTGCACTTGTTCTTGCCAAAATGATAAGAGTGAAGTATGTTGGCGGAGTCACCCTCAAGAACTCTCTAGTTCTTCTTCTTTTGGATCCACATCATCTTGATGGGAATCCTTGGAGTTGTAGTCGTACTTGATGAAGTGGAACTTGAAGTAGTCTTGGGAATCCACTTGACTAAGGTCTTTGGAGCTTCTTCAAATGCATCAATTTCCTCTTGAAGCTTGTCCTTGCCTTTTTGCTCGTAGTCTTGTGGTGGAAGATCATCTTGAGCTTGTGTCCCCTTGAAAGAAGTATACTTCTCTTGTTGAGGGACAAACTTTGTCTTGGGGTATTGATCTTCTTCCCATTCAACTCCATTGGCATTGAATTTTCGTTCAAAACCAACACCTTGATTCTTCCGGTGCATTCCTTGCTTGCGCACAATTTCCTCGAATTTCTTACTCCCGGCAAGGCTTTTGTACACTCCTTTCTCTATAATTCCCTTCAATAAGCTATTTTCTTGCTCAAGTGTAACTTGGCTAAGAGAATCATTAGTGGAATCAAGAGAACTACTAGAAGCAACAATATTGGATTTAGCATGATCATTGTTACTACTAGAGGAAGAATCTTTCTTGTTAGACTTGACTTGAGGCATGTAAGTGGATAAGAGTAAACGCTTGGCAATGTAAGAAGAACTTTTCTTGCGGAGATCATCATTGATTGCCTTTAAGAACTCATGCTCTTGCTCAAGATTGAGCTTTTCAAAGCGTAGTTTCTCATGAGCTCTTAAAAGTTCTCGATGATCTTCGAAGATAGTGTCATGAGCTAACTTAAGAGTTTTTAGTTCTTTAGTTAGAGCCTCAATCTTCTCCTTATCATTGTCACTCGTGTTAGCATGATTAATTGGTATTTCATCATAGTATTCATCACTAGAGTTGTCACCAAGCAAATCATCACCTAACAAGTCATCTTCATCACTATTGAAATCAACATACTCGGGGTGTGTTACCTTAGGACCTTTGGCCATGAAGCATCTTCCAATTCCTTCATTTGGTGAGTCAAATATGTCGTAGGAGTTGGTTGACACAAGTGCTAGACCGGCAACACCTTCATCTTGAGTATCTTCGGAGTCGGAGTGATAACTTCTCTCGGAGTGGCTGTCGGAGTCGGAGCCGGATACCCATTCACCAACATGAGCTTGATGTCTTCGTCTTGTGTAGCTCCTTGATGATTTTTCCTTCCTTTCCGAATCCTTGCTTCTCCGTGAGTATCTTCGTTCATAACGATCATCTCTACTCCTTCTCTCTCTTGGTGGTGATTCTTTGCTTCTTCTTTTTGGAGAATCTTCTCTTCTCTTGTAGGGAGCCGTACACTCATTGGAATAGTGTCCGGGTCTTCCACAATTGTAACAGTTTCGCTCTCGACTAGAAGATCTTTTGTCATTGTAGGACCTTGACTTGGAGCTTCTATCTTTGCTTCTACTCTTGTAGAACTTGTTGAAGTTCTTCACCATTAAGCTCAATTCTTCATTGAAGTCTTGTTTCTCACTTGATGATGTAGGGGCTTCACATGAGGCTTTATAGGCACCACTTGATTTGTTGTGAAGTTCCTCTTTATCCTTAAGTGACATCTCATGAGCAACAATTCTTCCAATCACCTCCGTTGGCTTGAGATCTTTGTAATTGGGCATCATTTGGATCAATGTGCACACGGTATCATATTTTCCATCCAAGGCTCTTAGAATCTTCTTGATGATGAATTTATCGGTCATCTCTTCACTTCCTAAGCCGGCAATCTCATTAGTGATGAGAGCAAGCCTAGAGTACATTTCAGCGACACCTTCACCATCCTT
Source organism: Triticum urartu (assembly GCF_003073215.2). Classification (NCBI taxonomy): domain Eukaryota; kingdom Viridiplantae; phylum Streptophyta; class Magnoliopsida; order Poales; family Poaceae; genus Triticum; species Triticum urartu. Next base: position 653,542,200 of record NC_053023.1, on the reverse strand, counting down.
CATCTTGAACTTGTCAAGTTGGCTTTGAAGCACATCCAACTTGGATTCCTTGACGGAGTCGGTACCTTCGTGCATATCAATCAAAGTGTCCCAAATTTCCTTTGCATTCTCAAGGCGGCTGATTTTGTTGAATTCTTCGGGGCACAATCCGTTGAAGAGAATATTACAAGCTTGAGCATTGTATTGCAACATCTTCAACTCATCCGCGGTAGCTTCACGGTTTGGTTCTCTCCCGTCAAAGAAGTCACCTTGCAAACCAACACACACAATAGCCCAAACAGTGGGGTTATGTCCAAGAATATGCATTTTCATTTTATGCTTCCAACTAGCAAAATTAGTACCATCAAAGTAAGGACCTCTACGGTGATAATTTCCCTCCCTAGACGCCATACTCTCCTAGGTTGTGAAACCAAGGCTATGACCACCAAAAGCTATGGAGATCAAGCAAATGGAGACCAAAGCTCTGATACCACTTGTAGGATCGAAAGTATGTCTAGAGGGGGGGTGATTAGACTACTTGACCAAATAAAAACTTAACCTTTTCCCAATTTTATTTCTTGGCAGATTTTAGCTATTTTAGGACAAGTCAAGCAATCATCACACAATTCAAGCAAGCATGCAAAGAGTATATTGGCAGCGGAAAGTAAAGCATGCAACTTGCAAGAATGTAAAGGGAAGGGTTTGGAGAATTCAAACGCTATTGGAGACACGGGATGTTTTTCCCGTGGTTCGGATAGGTGGTGCTATCCTACATCCACGTTGATGGAGACTTCAACCCACGAAGGGTAACGGTTGCGCGAGTCCACACAGGGCTCCACCCAAGGTAACGGTTGCGCGAGTCCACACAGGGCTCCACCCACGAAGGGTCCACGAAGAAGCAACCACCCACAAAGGGTCCACGAAGAAGCAACCTTGTCTATCCCACCATGGCCATCGCCCACACAGGACTTGCCTCACTAGCGGTAGATCTTCACGAAGTAGGCGATCTCCTTGCCCTTACAAACTCCTTGGTTCAACTCCACAATCTTGTCGGAGGCTCCCAAGTGACACCTAGCCAATCTAGGAGACACCACTCTCCAAGAAGTAACAAATGGTGTGTAGGTAATGAACTCCTTGCTCTTGTGCTTCAAATGATAGTCTCCCCAACACTCAACTCTCTCTCATAGGATTTGGATTTGGTGGAAAGAAGATTTGAGTGGAAAGCAACTTGGGAAGGCTAGAGATCAAGATTCATATGGTAGGAATGGAATGTCTTGGTCTCAACACATGAGTAGGTGGTTCTCTCTCAGAACATATGAGTAGGAATGGTGTGTGTGTTCTGATGGCTCTCTCATTGAATGAGAAGGAGGTGGAGGGGTATATATAGCCTCCACACAAAATCCAACCGTTACACAGTTTTCCAATCTCGGTGGGACCGAATCAACAAACTCGGTTCGGACCGAAAATGTAAACCTAGTGACCTTTGGAGATTTCCGGTGGGACTGACTTGCAACTCGGTAGGACCGATATGGTTAGGGTTTGGGCATAACGTAATCTCAGTGAGACCGATTACACAAACTCGGTGAGACCGAATTTGGTAATTAGCTAACCAGAGAGTTGGTCAGGCAAACTCGGTGGGACCGATTTGCTCTTTCGGTGAGACCGAGTGGAACTCGGTGAGACGGGAAAGTTACAAAGGGGAAACACTGAGTTTACATTGCAATCTCGGTCGGACCGATTCGCTCTTTCGGTGAGATCGAAAAGTTACGAAAGGGAAACAGAGAGTTTGCAACCCCATCTCGGTGAGACCGAGATCCCTATCGGTAGAACCGAATTGCTAGGGTTTGGCAGTGGCTTATGAAAAGTGAAACTCGGTGGCGCCGGATAGGAAGAATCGGTAGGACCGAGTTTGGCTTAGGGTTTAGGTCATATGTGGATATGGGAAAGTAGTTGAGGGTTTTGGAGCATATCACTAAGCACATGAAGCAAGAGGCTCATTAAGCAACACCTCATCCCTCCTTAATAGTATTGGCTTTTCCTAAAGACTCATGTGATCTTGGATCACTAAAATATAAAATGAAGAGTCTTGAGCTTTTGAGCTTGAAGCCAATCCTTTGTCCTTAGCATTTTGGGTTCCACTTTCACATCCATGCCTGCCAATCATTGAGCTTTCCTGAAATAGATCATCTTGGAATAGCATTAGCTCAATGAGCTATATGTTGTTATGAATTACCAAAACCACCTAGGGATAGTTGCACTTTCACCTCCCCCATAGCATGTCTCTTGGGTTCGGAAAAACGCCGAAGGGCTTGTTTGACAGGTTTGAATCCTTTTAGGATATTTAAGCTGTGTTCGGCCAGCCTGCGTGGGATCCCTGGCATGTCTGAAGGGTGCCAGGCGAAAATGTCCCAGTTCTCTCGTAGGAACTCTCGCAGTGCGGCGTCTACATCAGGGTTCAGTCGCGCCCCGATGGAAGCTGTTTTATTGGGGTCTGTTGGATGGACCTGGAATTTGACTATTTCGTCGGCTGGCTTGAAGGATGTGGATTTGGATCTCTTGTCGAGTATCACATCATCCCTGTTAACCGTGGAGCGCAGCGCAGTCAGTTCTTCGGCCGCTAAGGCTTCGGATAGTGCCTCAAGGGCTAATGCGGCCGTCTTGTTTTCGGCGCGGAGTGCTATGTCCGGATCACTAACTAGAGTGATAATTCCTTTCGGCCCGGGCATCTTGAGATTCATGTACCCGTAATGGGGTATTGCTTGGAAGATTGTGAATGCTTCCCGCCCTAGTAAAGCGTGATATCCGCTTTTGAACGGGGCCACCTGAAACGTGACTTCTTCGGACCTGTAATTATCCGGCGTGCCGAACACCATATCTAGTGTGATTTTTCCTGTGCAGCGCGCTTCCTGACTGGGGATTATTCCTCTAAAGGTTGTGCTGCTTCGCTCGATGCGGTTCCAGTCTATTCCCATTTTTTGAAGGGTTTCCTCATAAATGAGGTTTAGTCCGCTGCCTCCATCCATGAGTACCTTGGTGAGGCGAAAGCCATCCACTATGGGACTGAGGACCAATGCGGCTGGTGCTCGGGCTGTTCGGAATTTAGGTTCGTCACTTGCGTTGAAGGTGATAGCAGTGTCGCTCCATGGGTTTATTGTTGCTACTTGATAGACTTCGGCGAGGCTGCGGAGTGTTCTTTTTCGCATATTATTTGATGCGAAAGTCTCGAAGGCTGTGAGAACGGTACTGGTGTCCTCGGGCCGGCTTTCTGCGGCCTCCAAAATTAAGAGGTCCTCGCCAATTTTGGCCACCTGCCGGAGTATCCAACATGCTCTAAGGCTGTGAGTTGGTGTGGCGTCCTCTGTACTGTGAATTTTACAGGGTCCATCAAGCCACCTTTCCAGTATGGTTCCATGCCCTGTAGAGGGTTTTGGCTTTTTGGTGTTTATCCCGGGTGTCCTATGATGATGCACCCTCTTAGTTCGGACGGGATTACTATTCAAGGCCGGATTATCCCAAAATTTTATTTCGGTTTTCCAGGCACTTTCCATCGCATAATATTTTTGTACTATGGACGCCAAGTCAGCGAAGCGTGTAATATCACGACGACTTATGGCGTTAAGGATTCCCTCGTCCGTGCAATTACTGCAGAAAATTGAGATTGCGTCTCCCTCGCGGCAATCCTTTATCCTGTTCATAACCAGGAGGAATCTGGCCCAGTAATGATGTACTGTTTCCTCGGGCTTCTGCCTGATTTGGGAGAGATCGCTTATGTTTGGGTGGACGGGTGTCGTTGAATCTGAAACCTCACCCAATCCAAGATTCGATGGCCAAAGAGTTTCCGAACTCTGAAGTTCGGATTCTTGGATGTTGTCCAATGAATCTAGCCCGTTGCCTGATCCTAAGCTCAGGTCTTGAGTTACATCCTCCCCTCCGCGGGTATCCGGCTTGGAGGGGTCGGGAATTCGGACGTAGCTAGTCCTTAAAATAGATGAAGAGTCGCCGCACTGCGCCTCTACCACGGCAATGTGGTGGGTGACTTGGGGAGAGTTAATTTCTCTTAGATCGGGTTTAAGCCCAACCTGGTTGTAATCCGTAGCGACCCCCAGGGCGGTGATGCGATCCAAGAGCTCGTTTACGGAAGAGAGCTCCATTGGATCTAGCTACTCGATGAGCTCCGAGCTGACGTGTAGGTTGCTTTTGATGACCCGAGAGGTCACCGTCGGCGCAACAGCCGAACAGGCGGTCATGAGGAAACCACCTAGCCGGAGAGTTTGGCCGACAGCCAAGGCTCCCTTAGTAACGGCGCCGTCTTTAAAGACGGGAGGAGGCATCCTTCCTGATTGCGACAGCACAGAGGAACTCTCAATGAAAGCACCAATGTCGGTGTCAAAACCGGCGGATCTTGGGTAGGGGGTCCCAAACTGTGCGTCAAGGCCGGATGGTAACAGGAGACAAGGGACACGATGTTTTTACCCAGGTTCGGGCCCTCTCGATGGAGGTAATACCCTACTCCTGCTTGATTAATATTGATGATATGGGTAGTACAAGAGTAGATCTACCACGAGATCAAGGAGGCTAAACCCTAGAAGCTAGCCTATGGTATGATTGCTGTGTATGGAGTTGATGTCCTACGGACTACAACCCTCCGGTTTATATAGACACCGGATAGGGTTAGGGTTACACGGAGTCGGTTACAATGGTAGGAGATCTTGAATATCCGCATCGCCAAGCTTGCCTTCCACGCCAAGGAAAGTCCCATCCGGACACGGGACGGAGTCTTCAATCTTGTATCTTCATAGTCCAGGAGTCCGGCGAAGGTATAGTCCGGCTACCCGAACACCCCCTAATCCAGGACTCCCTTAGGCACTTTGAGGAGATGACTATGCTTGATCGCGTTGCGTGGATGATTCTACAGTGACAGAAATGTCGGCTTGTCCTCTTCGAAGAGAGAGAAGTTGTAGTTAACTCACGCGAAATAAAGAGATCATTGTGGCTGGTGTGCTGAATGATTTTCCATGTCATGTTGTTGCAATTGGCGCGGCGTCTGCAGACATGTCAAGAAATGGAGTCGAAGATTAGGCTCATCGGGCGGCGCAGCTCCGCCGCTGGCATTACTCTGGTTAACTGAACGATGGACATGCTTCGCACGTGTGTGTGTGTGTGGTTTGGTTCGGTTGAGTGGCAGGTTAGTAGGGCTTCTATTGGTTTCTAAGAACCAAGATATGAGTTGTCACCACAATCCTTTGAGAGTTCAGCAAGGGAATGGACAGGTCTAGCAATCCAAAGTCATGATGAACGATGGTGCGATTGAAAGTGCAACTAATCCCCCGGTGGTTTTAGTAATTAATAACAACATATAAGTCATTCATCTAATGCACATTGATAATAGATTTCAAAAAAGATCAATGATTGGCATGGCAAGGACTAGTTGATGTGGACCTCTCAAAATGCCAAGGACAAAGATTGGCAAAGCTTCAAGACTCTACATTTTTGGTTAAGTGATCCAAGATCACATTGAGTCCATAGGAAAGCCAATACTATTAAAAGGGGATGGCGTTTTAATCATGATTCAATTGCTCAAAATGCTTAGTGATATTGCTCCAAAACCCGCAACTACTCCCCTTCACTCGTATCCAAAACCCTAAATATCCATCTCGGTCCCACCGAAACATTCCCATCTGGACCCACCGAGATGATTGTCACTTCTTGAGCTTGCCTTGGTTTTCCCCTTGAAGAGGAAATGGCAAAGTAATATAAGTATTTCCCTCAGTTAGAACCAAGGTATCAATTCAGTAGGAGGAACACACAAGTATCCAATAGTTATACATGCACAAACAAACAAATACTTGAACCCAACGCGATAAAGGGGTGTCAATCCCTTCACGGTTACTTGCAAGGATGAGATCTGATAGTGGTAGATGCAAACAAATAAAAGTAAATAAAACTCAGCGAGGTATTTTTGTGTTTTTTATTTTGTAGATCGAAAGCAATATGATAAAAGATAGACCCGGGGGGCATAGTGTTAACTAGAGGCTTCTCTCTTGAAAGAAAACATACGGTGGGTAAACAAATTACTGTTGAGCAATTGATAGAAAAGCACATAGTTATGACGATATCCAAGGCAATGATCATGTATATAGGCATCCGAGACAAGTAGACCGACTCTTGCCTGCATCTACTACTACTCCACACATTGCGCTCTATCTAGCATGCATCTAGTGTATTAAGTTAACAAGAATGGAGTAACGCCTTAAGCAAGATGACATGATGTAGAGAGATAGATCCAAGCAATATGAATAACCCCATCTTTTTATCCTTAATGGCAACAATACAAATACGTGTCATGTCCCTTTCTGTCACGGGGATTGAGCACCGCAAGATTGAACCCATTACAAAGCACCTCTCCCATTTCAAGAAAAATCAATCTAGTTGGCCAAACCAATTCAATAGATCGTAGAAAAAATACAAAGCTATCTTAATCATGCATAAAAGAGTTCAGAGAAGACTCAAATAATATTCATAGATAATCTGATCATAAACCCACAATTCATCGGATCTCAACAAACACACCGCAAAAGAAGATTACATCGAATAGATCTCCAAGAACATTGAGGAGAACATTGTAGTGAAGATCAAAGAGAGAGAAAGAAGCCATCTAGCTACTAGATATAGACCCGTAGGTCCATGGTGAACTACTCACACATCATCGGAAGGGCAGCAAGGTTGATGTAGAAGCCCTCCGTGATCGAATCCCCTCCGGCAGAGTACCGGAAAAGGTCTCTAGATGGGATCTCTCGGGAACAGGAACTTGCGGCGGCGGAAAAAGTATTTTAGGTTGCTCACTGGTCTTCGGGGAATATTTGGGAATTTATAGAAGAAGAATTAGGGTTAGGGGAGCCAAGGGGGGCCCACAAGCCCGGGGGCGCCCTAAGATCTTGTCGTCGCCTCGTGGGTTCCCTAGCCTCTTCCCGAACCTTCCTGGGTGTCTTGTGGTCCAAGAAAAATCATCAAAAAGTTCCGTTCCATTTGGACTCTTTTGATATTGGTTTTCTGTAAAGCCAAAAATAAGGAAAAAACATCAACTGGCACTTGGCACTAGGTTAATAGGTTAGTCCCAAAAAATGATATAAAAAGCATAATAATGCATATAAAACATCCAAGATTGATAATATAATAGCATGGAACAATAAAAATTATAGATACGTTGGAGACGTATCAATGATCACATACAATGCCACGTGCCAAACCCTCACACTTCGGTACTGCCGAAATGGATCTCGGTCTCACCGAGATGGCCTGACCAAGTTTCTGTGATGAAGTCGCTTCATTTTGGAATCACCAAGATGAACTGATCGGAATTTCTAAAATGAGGTCTTGCCCTAGCCATTGCACTTCGGGCTCACCGAAAAGCCTAACATTCAAGTCTTTTACACTAGTCGGTCTCACCGAGATTTTCATGTTGGTGTCACCGAATTGGGTCAAAGCCTTGTAACAGTTGGATTTTTTGTGCTACCTAAGTATACCCCTTTGTCGGTGTCAAAACCGGCGGATCTCGGGTAGGGGGTCCAGAACTGTGTGTCTAAGGCGGATGGTAACAGGAGGCGGGGGACACGATGTTTACCCAGGTTCGGGCCCTCTCGACGGAGGTAATACCCTACTTCATGCTTGATTGATCTTGATGATATGAGTATTACAAGAGTTGATCTACCACGAGATCGTAGAGGCTAAACCCTAGAAGCTAGCCTATGGTATGATTGTTGTTGTCCTACGGACTAAGCCCTCCGGTTTATATAGACACCAGAGGGGGCTAGGGTTACACCGAGTCGGTTACAAGGGAGGAGAGTCCCATCCGTATTGCCAAGCTTGCCTTCCACGCCAAGGAGAGTCCCATCCGGACAGGGGACAAAGTCTTCAATCTTGTATCTTCATAGTCCAACAGTCCGGCTAAAGTATATAGTCCGGCCATCCGAGGACCCCCTAATCCAGGACTCCCTCACTAGCCCCTGAACCAGGCTTCAATGACGATGAGTCTGGCGCGCAGATTGTCTTCGGCATTGCAAGGCGGGTTCTTCCTCCGAATACTCCATAGAAGATTTTGAACACAAGGATAGTGTCCGGCTCTGCAAAATAAATTCCACATACCACCGTAGAGAGAATAATATTTTCCACAAATCTAATCTGCTGACACATTCTATAGTATGACATCATACCACGCCCTGGTCATTATTCGAACCATTTTTCTCAACCAGCTACTGCACATATTGCGAGGCGGTTTTCTTGGCACGTCTTGTCGAAGCAGAGATCGTGTCCCCTTATCACGGGATTCTCATCAATACGGGTGTGGGTAACCCAACCGTGCCATCAATTACGGCGCTTGGGGAATAAGCGAGTTCACCAGGCAGGTGGGGAGGTGTATAACTTCTTCCGCCCTTATAAAGAGACAAGGATTCCCCCCTTTTTACCCACGCCTTCTTCCTCCTTGCTCATCCATTCTTGCGCACTCGAGCTCCAGCACCCAAGTTCGCGTTTTTCTCCTCAAACCACTCCAAGCATGTCCGGAGCGGGAGGCAAGTGGATGGTCTCCTCCGTCACGGAGGAGGACATCAAAATGCTACGGGGAGCCGGATATCGCACACCAGCTGCCAGATGAGGGGCAGATCGTCCCTACTCCAGAACCCCATGAGAGGGCGGTTTTTCTTACCCACTTTATCCGCGGACTGGGATTTCCCCTCCACCCGTTTGCCGCGGGCTCATGTTCTACTACGGGCTGGATTTTCACGATCTGGCCCCCAATTTCATCCTCAACATCTCAGTGTTTATCGTCGTGTGCGAGGCCTTCCTCCGCATCAAGCCCCACTTCGGCCTATGGTTAAAGACCTTCAATGTTAAACCGAAGGTGGTGGTCGGCCAGCAAGCGGAGTGCGGAGGCGCCATGGTGGACAAAATGCCCAACGTCATCTGGCTCGAAGGCTCCTATGTGGAGACCATAAAGGGGTGGCAATCGGGGTGGTTCTACATCACCGAGCCGCGCAACACCAACTGGGTGGCGACCCCCGAGTTTCGATCCGGAATCCCCACTCGGCTCACCTCCTGGAAAGAGAAGGGCCTATCTTGGGGTTCCCCGGTAGAGCTGACCGGACTCCAGACCTGCGTCAAGAACATGATGAGCAAGAAAATCAAGCTCGTCAACGTGGTCCAAGTCATGCTCTTCCGCTGGATCCTCCCGTGTCAAAGACGGGCATTCAATTTGTGGGAGTTCGACCCGGCCGAGCACCAGACGCTACTAAGGCTCTTCGACACGATGCACAAGGACTTCTGGAAGGTGCTGTTCAAGGGCGCCGAGGTACCTCCTCCCCTTAATGAGGACCGCAGACTCAGCGCAAAGCGCCCTGCCAATCTGGTAAGTCTTCTATATCTTATAAGATGTTTATTCTCCCCAGTTTAACCACGCGCAGGATCTAAGCCACCATGCCATTTAACAAGACTGGGGGGTGACAGCGAGCAAATCGATTGCCCAGCCCCCCCGCCCGAAGATCCAGCAGATGCTCTTCTAACGGACATGCTGGTTCCGGCGCCTTATGAGGTGCCGGTGAAGAAGGCCAAGAAGAAGGCCACGGGGACCAGGAAGGGTCTCTAGCGCAAGGTTATATCGGACTCATCGTCCGATAACACCGAGGCACACTCCTCCCACGAAAACGAGGAGGAGGAAGAGGAAAATTCTCCCCCCTTGCCAGGGGAGACAAGAAAAGGAAGGCCGCCCCATCCGGGGAGGCCGAAGGGTCCAGGAAGGGAAGGACCCTCCTCCCGGACTGCTCCACGACGTCCGCCTATAGCGACGACGAGTGGTTACCCAGGGACAAGCCCCTGGCGAAGTCGTAAGTATCTGGATACCATAATAATTCTTGGTACGTCTTATTGTACTGTTTCTTATCATGCTGCGCATGATTACGCAGCCCCTCCCGAGCCCGCATCAACGTATCTTCGTTGGATGATTCTTTGGGCCCGTCGGACCTGAACAACGATTCACTTCCGACCGCCTCCTCCCCTCGCCCTACGGACAACGTTAAGGTGTTGTCTCAAAGGGCACCGGACCAAGGGGAGGTAGTCCTGGAGGCGCCTCAAGGCGACATTCCGGACACTGGGCGCAAGGGGAGCAAGACTCCCATGGGCTCCGATGACGGAGGTAGCAAATTCGGCCCCCAGCCGAATACTGTGCCGAAACCTCCATTGGTTCCGGACTCTGCCAGGCAACCCCTCGCTAAGAGGGGCAAGCCTCCTGTGCCGATGTCCTCTGTCCATCCAGAGGCATCGAACGACTTGCTGGAAGCGCTTTGCGGCGCTTCCATCGATGAAGAGCACTGCACTATCATGAGTGCGGTGATCAAAAAGGTTTAGTCCGCCAAGAGCGGACTGACTGAAACCTGTACCAGCCTCCTAACAGGCTTTGAGGTAAGCAACCGGATTATAAAAGAATATTGCCGCATAGACAGTAGCCCCTGATGCTTTTTTTGGCGTTCGCGAAGAAAGGCCGAATAGAGGATCAAATAATGACCGCAGGAGTCCAATCGGAATACGTCTATGTGCATATGCAGGCTTCACTACTAGCCGATGCCGCACATATTGCGGAGGTCGCTGCACTGAAGCAGGACCTTGAGCGGTCCAAGGAAGAGCTCGGCCTTACCAAGAGGCAGCTCGAAGAGAACAAAGGTAAGTGATACCCTGTCTGTATATTAAAAAGAGTTTGATTTTAGAATAATAGGATCGTCATGAATTGCTAGGGGCCACGACCGAAGTGGCGGCCCTGCAGAAGGCGCTATTCGAGGCCGAAGACAAAGCGGCCAAGGAGCGCATCGAGCGAGAAAAGCAAGAAGCCCGGGTAGGCGAGGTGCAGCAAGAGCTCCAGGCTCTCGTCAAGAAACACGAGTCCTTGGAGCTTGACTCTAAGACGCAAGAGTCCGAGCTTGCAAAGGCACTCGAGAGTGCACGAAACGCCAAGGCTGAAGCCCAAAAGGCTCTCCAGGAAATTGAGGCGGTTAAGAAGATAGCAGCAGCTAAGGCATTCATTATGCAGAGCAAGCATGTGAAGGAAACTTTCCTTTTACTTACCCGAGTTCGGAGCTCTCCAGGAGCGTTCGCAGATCTACCCCGCAGTGTGTCGGATGCCGCAGAGTTCTACCGGGCTGAGGAGGGGAGCTCGACGGAGAAGTTGTTCTGGTCTCAGTATACTGGGACTGAACACCCAATGCCCTTGAGCGACTAGCTGAAGCAACTGGTCGAGCTCCACAAGGCGGTCGAACAGGCCATGAAGGGTCTTATAGTCCAGATGTGTCCTGGCGAGCCCCTTCCTGATAGCTACTTCGATCTGGTGAGGCGGCTTGTGAATGCCTGCCCACGGCTTGAGGTCATAAAGCGGCCCGTCTGCATTGAGGGTGCGCGCAGGGCTTTTGCTCGGGCGAAGATGCACTGGGCGAAGCTGGACGCCGAAAAGCTGGTGAAGGAGGGGCCGCCGGAAGGCAAGGAGCATCGCCACCCCGAAAATTATTATGAAAGTGTCCTGAAGGGTGCTTGCCTTGTGGCGGATGAATGTGCGAAGGATGTAATATTTGAATAAATGTACTCATGTGATCCTGCAATATGAAACGAGTTCATTTGCGCTATGCAACGCTTGTGAATTTAAAATATTACCTTCTGTGCGGCCGTTTATAAAATCTGAGAGTTGGCCAGTCATCGGCTTCTGCCCCCATGTAACTAGTATTGGGGTGTTCGGGATAAATCTGAGCACTCTTTATCCCAATTTTGGGTCTTTCGAGGGAGGTGTTCAGCGCAACGAACCAGGCAATCGGACTATAAGGCTTTATCACTCTCACTTAGCCATAGAAGTCTATAATTTTAAATTTTGGCGAAGCCCCTAGTATTTGGAAGGCCGAATTTGGGGTGATATATATGCCTAAGTCGGGCAAGGCCGACTCCTCGCCCGAAGCGGAAAAAGTCTTTAAGGACTTGAGACCTCTCGAAGAGTGACCAGCTCTCGCCTTATCATGAGAGTAAGTTTTCGGCTTTCTCTACTGAGGTGCTCATCCGGAAGAACCAGGACCACTACAAAAAAATACACTTCCGTGATGATACGTGTTTGTCATAGTAGGTCGCGTTTTTTGTCATGCATGTACATCCATGACAAATTTATGACAGAATCAAGATAGTCATACCTGTGCTGTCGTAGAAGTGTTCCATGAGATTACCAAAATTATCATCACGGAAGTGTCCACTTCCATGACGATAAATCGCGCGTCACAGAAGTGCTTTCGTCAAGGGTGACCGACACGTGGCATCCACCGTAACGGAACGCCGTTAAGCTACCGGGTCGGGTTTTGGATCCGATAACCCGTTAACAGCCCCGACCAATGGAAAATTTCCACGTGTAAAATTCTTATTGGCCGGACGAAACACGTGTCAGCTCGTCAGTGGGTCAGATAGGCGCCTATGATACGTCGACACGTGGCACGGCCCAACAGAGGCCCATTCCTGTGAAAAGGCCGGCCCATTTGACTTGGTCAAAAGCTGGCGGGCCGGCCCATGGAAAGCCTGTTAACGGCCTATTCGCATATAGCCCATTTACAGCCCGCTAACCCAAGGCCCGTTACACCCTATTCGAATTAGGCCCAGCCCATTTTCACTTCTGGCCCATGTATGGCCCATGACGTCTTTTGGCCCATATGAGGCCCTATGTAACTCTTGGCCTATTAACGGCCCATGGTGAACCTGGCCCGTAATGAACAGTGTATTACTTTACACCCATTAACGGCCCGTGGTGAAACTGGCTCGTAATGAACAATGTATCACTTTATACCCATTAACGGCCCGTTATTCCGTTGGGCCGTTTCCAGCCCATGTTATCTTTCGACCTTCTCAGAGCCCATTTATTCTTGGGCTCATTTCCAGCATTCGTTTACTTACGGCCCGTTATTCCGTTGGGCCGTTTCCAGCCCAAGTTATCTTTCGACCTTCTCAGAGCCCATTTATTCTTGGGCTCATTTCCAGCATTCGTTTACTTACGGCCCGTTACTGTCATTTTCTGCTTGTGGGCCAAATTCAGCCCGTGGTTACAGTCGGCCCATTTGTGGCCCGTTAATACGTTGGGCCGTTTTCATAGCGTCATCAAATACAGCCTATTAACGATGGCCCGTTACGGTCGGCCCATGAACGGACGATTCCAACTCTAGCCCGTTTACGGCCATAATGCGGCCTGTTATTGGCCCATGTTTGGCCAATCGATCATACGGCCCTTATAAGGCCCATTGATGATACGGCCCGTAGAAGGCCGATTGTTTCTACGGCCCGTAGAAGGCCTACTGTTTCTACGGTCCGTAGAAGGCCCACTGTTTCTACGGCCCGTAGGAGGCCCAGTGTCACTACAGTAAATATTAGCCCATGGTTATTGTGGCCTAGTTTTAAAAAATAGGTTATTGTAGCCACTAGTTAACCGCGGAAAAATAATTGCAATGACTACAAGCAAACAAATAAACAAGACAACAAGGAAATAAATAAGAAAGCAACTAATGCTAGGCTATCATGACTATTACACATATTACATCCACCGGGCATCAAAGTTCGCCACCAGTACAAATATAGGGAACAAAGCAGCATATCATATACACTGGCCGTCAAAATTGGCCACCAGTGCAAATAAACACGGCAGCAAAACAAGAGCATAACTGAAACAACTTCAGAAGAGCTCAAGAAACGTTATCCTGGGTATCCACCATGCTGGCAATAAGCTTAGCAAGCTGATTAGCTTTGTCCTGTTTGGCGCTAAAATCCTCCAACGCTTGTTGTTGCACCAGAAAGTATGCATCTGAATGCTCCAGGGACTTCCGCAGTCCTTCCGCTTCTTGTCGCAGCACAGCTGATCGATGTCTTTCAGCTTGTAGTTGAGACTCAAGAAACCGAACTGATTCAGACAGTGAGTTTGAATAGCTTGTGCAAGCGGTAGTGGCCAGTAACTCCAACACTAAACCAAGACAGGATGTGTCACTATCCTGAACCTTATCTGCATTACTTCCTTTACCGTTGCTTAATAAGGCACTCTTCCCCAATATTCTGTCAGCATTCTAAAAGAAGAAACAAGCAGACACATAACAAGTTTAGCATGTACTAGTATATGAAACTCATTTCGGTGAACCAGTTCATTAGTAAGGTGGACAGGATTAAACTACCAAGTCTTCTATTGCCAAGTACTAGTACATAATAAAAGCATCAAACAAACATATATCTATGTCCTATGGTAGCAATGGAATCTTAAATTAGAACAGTTGTTCTTCAGGTTTAGGCACTTGTTCTACATGAACAGAGTATAGTAAGACGCAAGAATATAATACTTAAAAATAGAAAATGAGCTCATAGACCTTACCACATTCTTGGTTCGGGACCAGTACAGAACAAGGCGTTCCCATTCATCGTCCAGTAAATGTGTCTCAGGAGAACGTAAGGGAATTTGATGAGTTTCTTTGCCGGTGAAGTACGTTTTCTTCAGGTAATTCCGATACTGCCACCAAGCATTCTTGAAGATAGCAGAGGTATTAGCACAGGTTACCTCATCCTGAGTTTCCAAATCGGTCCTCCTCTATAGAAAAAAATGGGAAAATTTGTTGTATTATAACCATCATGGAGGTAGGATGTATGGGACGAAGCAAAGTAATTGCCATGAATAACATTACTTACACATAACTCCTGGACAAACACCTGCAACTGGCATTTTCCTTCATCTTCAGTATAATATTTCCAAGATGGGAAGATACGCACATACGATTTAACAACATCAAATGCGATAGATGCTAAACTACGACTAGCTGGTTGTGCTTCCTCCACAGGAATAGGCGTACTAACTGGTGGAGTTGGGGTTCGCCGTGATAGTACTGGCCCTTTGGGCACTGGAGCTACCTTACTAACTGCTCTTGTTTGGGAACTCTGTGGTGGAGATGGTGCTGTGTCAATAGGAACTGGGTTACTATTGGCTGGGGTTGGGGTTAGATTGGGTGAAGCTGGTTCTCTGTCCATCGTAGTAGGGGTACAATCTGCGAGAGTTTGGGTTATGTGTGGTAGGGCTGGTTCTTGTTCATGTACAACCGGGGTGCTATCTCCACCAAGAGGTAGCACTGTTTTATTTGAAGACCGTGTTTTTAGTCCGCTAGATACTGGCATCACCCGCTCCAATTCAAATGGCTGATAAACAGGAAACATAGTTGAATGTACAGACATTGTATGAGAGATAGATGCAATAGATAGTGTGGAAAAAAGAGGGCATGAAATAGTTGACAGGTATATTGTTTAACTAAAACGGATAGCATGACATAATTTCACATATATGATGTCTATCTAAACTGGATAGCATAGCATAACATAATTCAAAGATATGATGAATAACTAAACAGGATCGCATGACATAATTCACCTACATGTTATCTAAGTAATCAGGATCGCATCATTTAATTCACATATATGATTTATATGCTAAACAGAGGGCATTCGATATGATGTCTGAACTAAGAACATGGTGTTGAATATTGTGTATATGATGTCTAAACTATGCAATGCAAGACACCGTATGCATGATATGAGCAGTATAACTGTGCCAAGTTAGAGCATACACCTCAGTGGGGGAATAGGACTGGTCATCTGTCTCTGAATCCATCTCCGAGGAGCTATCGGGACCCAACAAGAGATCTGCTTCGACAGGTAGCACTATGTGCTCTGAAGGCCTTGTTTTCACTCCAGATTTTCCATCTCCCACCCAAATGGCTGATTCACAGGAAGAGTAGTTTAATGTACAAACATTGTCGACAAATGGAAATGTAATGAGGAAAAGGATGGGAAAGATATCATTCAAATATATGATGCCTGGTTAAACAGGATGGCATTGCACATTTCACATATATTATGGCTGGCTAAAAGACATGTGACTGCATAATTCCCATATATGATATAGAAACTAAACATGTGGCATTACAGAACATGTCTAAACTAAGAAGATGACATATATGATGTCAAAAGTAGGCACTGCAAGGCAACATATGCATGATATGACTAACATCATCATGCGAAGGTAGAGCAAACACCTTGGGGGGTAAATAGGAGTGGTCAGCGGCGTCTGAATCCGCCTCAGAACAGATATCTTCCTCTGGATTACAATCTGGAGAGGGGTGGGGAGGGTTTGCCATTGAACCCACCATGGAGCGATGTCTGCATGACATGGTATTGCCACGCAAAACTCTTCTCTTTTTCTCTACATGTTTAGCATGACTGTGTACAATATCTGACATGCATACGAAAAAAATATGGTGAGATTATGTAAGGAGAGCATGCAGAAATTTAGAGTGATGGTAACAACCAGTGGATCAATGTTTTTCCGTTGAACCAAAATAGCCCTAATGGATCGACGTGAATGTATAGTAATAAGTGATGCAACAAGTGTACAACCTCTTTGCCGTAGCCGTGTCGAGCTCAGCATCATTGGGTTGGTCGCTGAAGCAGTTGAGGCAGAGGTGGCTGTCGGAGGTGTGGAGGAAGATCTGAGGAATCTGTAGACAGCGTCCAGGGCACTGCTCTGTTGTGATGGATCGTTCTGTCGTTGGAGCAGCTCCGGTGAGCCGTAAGATGTCAAGGCTGAAGCAGCACAAGACAGACATCATCAATCTCAAGTGGGATTCTAATAGCATCTCCAATAGATGATGTAAAATGGATGTAAAATTAAAATCACCAAAAACCACCTGACTACAACAGATGAGGTAAAAACTATTGACTTTGAACTTAACTGTCGAAACTGAAATTTACTGTGGAATCTGAATGCTACTGTCGAAACTGAACGCAATGGTAGCAGAGAGGCACTTGACATGTAGTTTAGGGAGGGCCTGCAGTTCATCTTCAACCTGCACCCCCCTGAGCCGCCAGCCACCACCGGCCGAACCGCCGGCCCCAGCGCCGCCTCGCCGCCCCAAAACAACTCGCCACCGCCGCCCCGGCCAGCCATCTAGGCCCTCTAGGCCCCCCGCCCCCACCCTGAACCCTAAGATAGATAGTGGGGTACCTCTCTGGCGAGCCCCGTCCCCGCTGCAGGTGGTTCTTCCTTAACTCCGGCAAGCCCCCAACCCCTGAAAATTGACTGACCCAAAAGTCGATTCAGTCGACTGAAGTGTGGCTTAATCGGAGCAGAGCAGCAGCACGAGCGAGGGGGAGAGCAGCAGCAGCTGGGCGAGCGAGCGATCGAGCGAGAGCCGAAGCAGCAGCAGATCCGGCTGGTATGGCCGCCGTCACCGAAGGGGCCTCGCACTGGGGGAGAGCCGCCATGGAGATATCGCCCGCGGCGCCGGCTTCAAGGTAGCCGCTCCATGGGGGTGCGGGATGGAGCACCGTCGACGCCGGAAGGTCGAGTTAAGGAGAGGGTGTGATGCGATGAGTGTACAACCTCTTTGGTGGTGCCGAGTAGGCCTCTGCTTCGTCCAAGGAGTCGGTGAGGATGCTGCGGTTCCGGTGGAGCAGGTTAAGGCGGTGCTGTGGGGATGGAGTAGCCGCGATAGACGAGGCAATCGTCGGAGCAGCTCCTTGGAGGTGGAGGTCGGGGCGGCTGAACCGGCGGGACGGCGAGATGGACGACGGATCCTCATCCGGGGAGGTGGACGAGGGACGTCGAGCTATTGCGGTGGACGAGTCGTCGGGGAAGAGGCTCCGACTGGGCAGCGGTGACGTGGCGGACGGAGGAAGGCGGGGTTTCGCGGCTGGAGCAGAGAGGTTATGGTGGCTTGGGATTTCGAATGGCGAAAAGGGGGCGATGCGAGGGGGTGAAGCGTGACTTAGGAATGTGCTTGTCCAAAATGTAGGGTGTGTTACAAAAGTACCCCCCACCGATTTGAACTAGAGGCCCTTTCGGCTCAGGGTTAGAAGGGGGATTTCGCGTGTCGGGATTTGGCAGCTGGAGGGAGTTTTCGCGCGCGTTGTAATTTCGGGATAGCAAGGCGCAGGTTGTGAAGGCGCCAGTTTTGGGAGCACGATATCTAAATTTTCGGGATATAACAAGATGCGGGTTGAATTTTAGGGACAAGCCTAATGTGTCGTAATATTGTACTTGTACGTACCAAATCAATTCGCACTTCCCTCAACCAAAAAGAAAATGAAAAAAAAATAAAACTATTCACACCACACAAAGAGAGAGTCTTGCCCCGTTTTACTATACAAATGCTATTCAAAGCTACTCCCTCCTTCCATCTATATAGGGCCTAATGCGTTTTTCGATGCTAACTTTGACCAAATATTAGAGCAATGATATATGACATGCAACTTACACAAAGCACACCATTAAATTCGTCTGTGAAAGGTTCTTTCAATGATATAATTTTCACATTGTGCATGTCATGTACTATTAATCTTGTCAATAGTCAAAGGCGGTCTTAAAAATCTCATTACGCCCTATATAGATGGAAGGAGGGAGTATGAATCCATGTTATGTCCGATTAAATTTTTTCGCTTGCTGTATAATGCATGTAACCTACTCATACCAACATTTTAGTGCATTCCAAATGTCTATACTACCGCTGCAATTCGAACTAAATTTGAATCCGTTTCTCTATTTCAATAAGAATCTACAATCATGATTGTTGCCAACTTCAACCATCATAGTTTCCTTGCTATCCGCCAGATATAAATCAGACGGCCTATAATGCAGGATGGCAGGCACACCATCATCAACAACTCCGTCTTTTTATAAGAGTAGAGATAAAATATATTAAATGTAGTGTACCATGTTCATAACCACACCATGTGTATCACCGTTATATATATTCACACATCCGTCGGTTTGAAACAATATGATAAATTCTTTAAATATCCAAATTTGCTTTTTATAATGAAGTATATATGATCTCTATTCGTCTTTTACACCCACACAACTCTCTTATATTTGTAGCTAGCGCTAACTTTCTCTTGTGCATGCACGCGCCCGCATCCGTCTCACCCTCCCTCAGCAATCTCTAGCTCCATCGCGCAAATTCATCTTTTCACTTTAGGTCGTTCACCCATGGTGTGTGTAGGCCCCCCCAGCTCCTTCTTTACGGCACACGTCGATCGATATGCCTCTCTAGCCAGGTGTGCCTAGCACAAACACAAGCTTCCCCTCTTCTCTTGTCACCGTCCATGCCTCACTCCCACCACTCTTTTCATCGTTCTCGTACTCGCACACTCCTCCCCCTCGATATAGTATGCCTCTCGTACCACCTCCTACATGCATCCCTCTCTCTCTATCCTTCTCCTCGTGCCTCATTTGCTTCTAACACACACATGCATGTATACCGATCGATCTCCCAACATATACCTAGATCGACTTTAACTACCCCCCCATCGATCGACGTACCTCACAAGTTATGTCTCTCCTTTCTCTTACAAAGGGCGATTGATCTTCCTATGTAGTTACGTCTGCTTACCACAGCCACATCGTCCCCCTCATCATTCGTGCATGCCTCCTGACCCGTCTCTCACATGCACGTGCATAGACAACAAGCAGCCATCTCCTCTCTTATTGATATTGCGGGCGTGCCCTCCGTTTGTCTAGCAAGCCTATCCCACCATTTGTTAGAAGCAACTCCACTACCACCCCCTCCAACACTCTAGCTCTGTCTCTCTCTCAACCTTATTCATCTCCTACACATATGCATGGATGCCGATTGATCTCCCTTAATACATGAGGCAGATCGATCTCCTTAATACATGAGGTAGGCCTCTCTCCTCCTCCACACATATACCAGCCATTGTACCTGTATAGTTAATTGGGCCTCCCTCTTCCCCCACCATACACCGATAGTCGAGCGCTGCAGGTAGGTATCCATGCCACAGAGACAAACTGCACATGTCCCATCTCACGTTCCAGTAGGCCAGTCACTCTATATCTTTGACGTGGGCACACACAAATTCGATGGCACTCTTTATCGATCGCGCACGCACACACACACACATCATCCCTCTCTTCGATTCTATGGACACCTCAAGCCGATGATACCTCCACTCTCTTCTCGTGGATCGCCCCCTCTATATATATGTTATATCCAGGACTCTATTTCACACACATTGCATATGTTAAATTTTTTGATTGACCCCCCCCCCCCCCAAAAAAAACTCTCAAGAACCCACACACTATATCTCTCTAGATTTGTATCTCTCTCACACAACCCCACGTAGGTGGTGTACGTATACAAGAAGAGAATAGGTGCACCGTGCACGTACTCACGCTTCGTGCCCAGCCACACCCGCACGGGTACACGGTGGAGCTCATTTCTTGACGAAATGGCAGCCCACGTGCTAATTTGAACGCATGTAGCGGTTGTTTACCTAGGGAGGTCGTGTACCACGTGTGCACGAAACAAAGTTCGACTTGACGCGTTGCCGCGTTATTTTTAAATAAAGTTATAGCGCTCAATGGCACGTACACAGAATATAAAACGATTTTTATGGAGGAAAAGGTAGTACGCTCTTCAGAGTATCTCACACAAGGCTCCGGTGGCCTCTCTCTCTCTCACCGTTGGTCACTGATCCGGCCGCATCCCGTCTGCCTGGGGAAAGGGAGTGCGGTGGCCTCTCTCTCTCTCACCGTTGGTCACTGATCCGGCCGCATCTCGTCCGCCGGGGAAAAGGGAGTGCGGTGGCCTCTCTCTCTCTCACCGTTGGTCACTGATCCGGCCGCATCCCGTCCGTCGGGCGAAAGGGAGGAAGTGCATCGTTTCTCCGTTTGACGGCGCCGAGGCAGCACGTCCCGATCTGCGGTACACGCCGTTCTCTCTGACCAAGCTCCGGCGCGGCAGGGCCTACGCCACCTGCTCGCAGATTCCGCCCGCCGCCGCTCACCTAGTTACATCCCGACGACCTCCAGGTATGCCCTCCGGCCTTGCTCCACTGCCCATTTTCCCACGTCACTGCATGTGGATCTTCCATAGTTCTTTGCCCAAAACGTAGCTCGTCCGGCGTACTTTACATATTGCATTCTCGTCCTCACACCATTTTAGACAAACACTACCGTGTTGTTATCTTCCCTTAGGAGAAGGAATATGCTTCTTTTTTGTCGTCGCATGTGTCATCAACTGTTATTGGCCAGTAATTGTTTCCTTTATACCTATTTTTTGCAAACAGGGCTATCCATTTCACCTCGTTGCTATTGCGACCTTTTGGTGAACTGCACAAATCACTTTTTTCTTAAGAGTGTTTTGTGCAATTGTACTAAAATGTCACACGGGCAACGTCTCTACATTTCAGTGCGATTGCACAAAGGGAGATTGGTTTTGCTCTATCCTCCTCATCCAACTCCGAGCCTAATATTCTCCAACTAGTTAGTCTTAAGAGAGACTGCAAAGGTGACCGGCTTCTATTTGTGTGTTTATTGTTTCATCAGCAGTCCTCTATTATCGTAATCACACTTGATATCTTTGGAACAGGGACGCTCAGCTCTATTTTAGTGGAACTGCACAAAATGATCGGAATGTTGCATGCTCCAGATAGCTACTTTTTTTCCCAACATGCCTTGTTGATTTAGACAGAGCTGGGGGGACGTTGCTGCCAATGAAATCATGGATCAATTTTAATTTAACACCTTCTCACAACTATGTCTTCAGTTGTGATGTAATTATTAGCTCTGATCTGCTAATAATTGACATGCATTAGCAAGGAAGTTAGTTTTTTATTGTTTCCGAAAGAGCATCGATGGCAAGACACGTGAAACAAAAGCTGAAAGCTCACACCATTGTACAATTTCATGTCGCTGGAAAATTATTTGTATAGTACATCAATTATGTAAACAAATGATGGAAGCTTGATAGCATTGCCAGAAGCCTCTTCATCATCCGGGTCCATGTGCCATGCACAAAATTATACTCCTTCGTTCCTAAATATTTGTCTTTTTACAAATTTCAAACGGGCATATTTTAGAGTGTAGATTCACTCATTTTGCTTCATATGTGTACTCCCTCCATTCCTAAATATTCTATTCGTCTTAACAGAAATTTCAACAAGTGACTACATACGGCGCAAAATGAGTGAATCTACACTCTAAAATATGTCTATATACATCCGTATGTGCCAGTCCATTTGAAATCTCTAAAAAGACAAATATTTGAGTAGCCACTCATTGAAATCACTAGAAAGACAAATACTTTGGAGTATATTTAAGAACCGAGGGGGTAGTGCACAACCGCATGGGAGACTCAGCCCGGTAGTTGCCGCATTAATAGTGAGTAATGAGCAGTCAAATCATATGCCCCACCTTTCCCACTGTAAGTTGCTCTGGAGAAGCAACCATCAATACGCTCTTCTTTGAATCTGCTCATACTACTCCATCTGTCACTGTTTATACAGCGCGCTTCAGAAAAAATAAAAAAATCTATGGGACCAAGGCGACTAGCGATCGGCCTGAAAAATAGCATTGGTAGTTATAGCACGTCATCTATTACTAGAGGGAATAATGCGTACACACATGCATGCAGTGCTTCCACCCCGGGTACACACATGCATGCACTCCGTAGTAGTACAGTACATGGAGAGAAAATTGTGGACTTGATTGCGGTTACCACGCCCTAATTAATTGAGCATTAAACCAAACGCGTCTAAAGTCTCTCTGGTGGTGGAAATGCATCATAATGAAGCGCGCCCTGTAAACTGTGATGGAGGGTGGAGTAGTATGAAGGTGCAAAACCAAGTACGCGTACTAGTACTGCGCTTGGCTCTTCTCCCCTTCGTGAAGTCGAAGAATGATGGTACTCCGCATGTGGGGTACTACAGTGTATGCCTCTGACAATCTGACACCGAATGGACTGATGCATGTCCACCGAGGGTAGGTTGCATTAGTCAAAAGGCGTAAGCGAGCTTCACCTTGTCCTGCAAGCTTCTCCTCATTTTGCGAGTTGACGGGACACACCAAAAAGTAGTGCTAGTCCATACTCCCTCCTTTCCGGTTAATATGGCTTAATCTTTTTTGCGGGTAAATGAGAGAGCTTTATTCATATATAAGCATTCTTAGGATGACCAGCCAAGACACTGGTCACTAGGAAGCGAGGTACCCCACAAAAAAAGAAGTAGGAAGCGAGGTGTTTCATCAAGCCAGCTCTCGGCCACATTCAAAGTGCAGCAAGCACGGTTCGCACGAAGATGCGCCGCAAGGTTTTCTGACCTGTTTACATGCTGAATAACAAAAAAAGAGGAAATATTACTGAGTGCTACTATTTGTAACAAGATATGAGCCACAATTAAGCGAGAATTGTGGCGAGTGTTCCATGCAATCAACTTCCATTATCACATGCAAGAACCCTCGAAGAAAACCAAATGTTGTGAAGATTGCTTTATCACATTTTAAAATTATAATAAGAGTGCAGACGCTCCTCCATCCGGTTCCTAGTACTAGTATAGTACGTACCTTTATGGACTATAGTAGTAGTACTAGTAAACTTTGCGCTTGGCTGTTCGGGAAGTCGAGCAATAATAGCACTAGTAGTATAGTGTATGCTTCTGGCAATCTGACACCGAATTAACTGTTGCACGTCCACCGCCTGAGAGAGGTAGAGCTGCATTAGTCAAAAGTTTCTCCTTGTCATGCGAGCCACCGTGCGCAAGCTTCTCCCGTCCTGCAACCTTCTCCTCGTTCGGCAAGTTGACGGGACACAACAAAGTAATGCTAGTCCATGCTGCCTCCTCTCTGGTTAATATGTCTTAATTTCAAACGAGATAAATACACTGTCTGTCACTGTATATTTGTAAAAATACGGTCAGTGGACTTCATAATACGCTCAGTGCGCTCAATATATATATTTTCCGGTGTTCATACGGTCACTAGCTCACCCTAACTGAGTATGTGTGTGCATGCACGTGTAGGTTGAGCACTTGAGCGTGACCGTGTGTGTTCCGTCGTGTGCTCGGACATGCATGCATTAGGGCGTCGCGTGCATTTTTGCGTCCATGTGTATGTGTGACTGTTGCATACACGTAGGGGGAGTACGTGTAGGGGCCACTAAGGAGCAGTCAAATCACACAGTAAGTTAGTCAGAAGAAGCAACCATCATTTCACTCTTGAATGACACGTACGCAATATAAAATGGTTGATATGGAGAGAAAAAGAAAACCACTATATATACACTAGCAGGAGCCTAAGCTACAAGCCTGCTTGCTTAGGTTGCTCTCTTCACAAGCATAGAACGACGGGCCTGATCCCGCAGCTGGGGGAAGGGAACAATGTTCTGCGTAGACGCGGTCGACATCGGCGAGGGAGAAAACCCACAGTCGGTGCGTCCCAATCGAGGGTCACCGCGGTATGGGCCGATGCCGCTTCCCAACCGCCCTTCTAGCTACAGCCCGACGTCCCAGGTAGTCCATCTTCCTTTTGGAGCCGGCTTGCTCCACTGCCGTAGCTCCATCTCCGTGTCGATCTTTCTCTACTTCTACCGGCTTCTACTTGTGATGAGTTTATGTCCCATGAACTAGTGCCAGTACTATTATTCTAATCACACTTCTTGAATATCTTTGCCATCAGGGATGCTCAGGTCGATTTTAGTGGAACTACACAAAAGCATCGTATGATCCGAGGGTGCCAGCCATCTTTCCTTCGCCAGGTTCTACCTGGCCAGGAAATTAAATCATGTTTAGGGTTTAGGGTTTAAGTCGTAGTGACCCATCAGTAGTTTTTCTATCGTACATGCTCTCACAACTTTTTTCTTTAGTTGTGAAGTAAATATTGGCTATGATCTGTGAATCATTGAGATGCATCAGCATGCGTGTTAGTTTTCCTTTGTATTTGATGGAATGTTGTAACGGGGCAACCTTGGAATAGGAATGAAAATGGAGTGCAAAAGTTTCCGTTTTTCCAGAGAAAAATGGAAACGGAGAGAAACCAATGTTTCGCTTCATTGGATCGCGCCATCGAGCAAAACCAACGTTTAAATCACGTCTGTCATGTTCGTGTCTCACCCTCCTCCACGGCTCGACCCCACATGGTTGCTCGGCATGCCACTCACCGCAAACCGAGTAGTATACCATAACTTTCCCGCCTGCTTGTCGATGGATCGCGCCATGGATTACTAGCACTACTGGAAGAGATTGACAAGTTGGGGGAGGACAGCTAGCTGTAGCACGGACTCCCAAGAGCTTTTTACATGCATGTTGTAGCCGGCTATTGCGACCTTTGAACGCGGAGCAGCCGCGTGCACCCAGAAGCGGCGCGGGCGACGCTCTCTCGGCCGGCGCGCCGCTTCAATTCCGACGCCAGTGAGAGGTCGCGTCCGCTCTGGCCAGGCATGAATGCGGCACTGACCGTTTCGGGCGGGAAGCACGCGCGGGTGATGAAGAGGGTTCGGGTTGGTCAGGACCGGCCGTGGCAGCGGTCCGGACGTGCGCAAACAAGAGATGTTGTACGTTAATATTGCTGCGTATATAATTAACAACGTAAATAATGTGCTAGTTGGACAAATATGATTGGAGATGGAGATGGAAATGGAATTTTACGTAAACACGGATATGCATGTCTATGTCTTTGTGTGTGCGCGCGACGACTCTCGCGACCTGGAAGCGGGGGCATGTTTTTGATCGAGTTTTCTTTCTTGGTACGTTAGAAAATCAGTTTGTCTAATTCACATCTAAATGTTATTTAAGGATATCACATCTAAGCTGCCACAAGTATATAATGTAGCAACAAGAAACAAAAAAACTAGGAAAAGACCACAAACAGAGTGGACATCAACTTATATGTGACATAACTATGTCACATCTAGATGTGTCCTAGACAGACCCTTAAAAAATTGCCCGCCAGTTTTCGTTTCTTTTTTCCGGGAACGCGCGTATTTTATTTAAAACCACTGCTATGGAGAGATGTTTTTACTCCATTATAGCCTCTTGTTTGATAGAGTTTCTCGCGTCCCGCTCTCTCACCCTCTCCATATCAAAATAAGATGACAGTGTCCACTCTATCTCTCTCCTCACCGGTGGTCACAGATCCGGCCGAATCCCGTCCGCTGCGGGAGGTGAGGAGGTGCAGCGTTGGCGTTGTCGCCTTCGGCGACGGAGGAAGCCGATGCGCACCGTCCTCTCGGAGCCGGCGCCGGCGCGGACGAAGATCCTCCGCGCCCTTGTTCGCTGCCGTCGTGGGGGCAGATCCCGCCCGCCCGCCTAAACGACATCTCGCCCACCTGAGGTATAACTTCTTGTACTGGTCCAGCTCCCCAGGTCGCTGCGTGCGGGTTTTCTTCTATGCGACTACTCCCCAGCTCCCCATGCATAGTAGCTAGGGTTCGTCGGCTGGTCCAACATCACCTACTAGTACTACTATTATAGAGGAAATGCCACTCAAAAAGTTGTCCTGATTTATGCCTCGGTGGAGGTATACATGTTGTTTCGACAAAAAGTACATGGTGGTTGTGCGGTCATTGTCCATATGGTGGTAGTACTATCACTGGTTAAATGAAGAAATGCTTTTTTTCTCGGGTATCCTGGTTTAGTTCTCATCAAGATAATTATGATGCTTCTGTTTGTTGGTGTACTTTTCATTAGTTCTTATTGACAATTGAGATGTCGTTGCTAACCCTTTTTTATATTTTTGGAAACAGCGATGCGCGTCTCCATACCGGGCATGTCTTCCTCAATTTTAGTGGAACTGCACAAAATTGGATGGCCATTGTTGTTTCGCCTCACTGTCCTCTGCCACGTGGTTCTTCCTTCC
This sequence comes from Triticum urartu, assembly GCF_003073215.2. Lineage (NCBI taxonomy): Eukaryota > Viridiplantae > Streptophyta > Magnoliopsida > Poales > Poaceae > Triticum > Triticum urartu. The sequence goes on along the minus strand of NC_053023.1, from coordinate 653,515,499 downwards.
TCGAGCTTGATTACTGAGAAGAAATAGACCACAGTGAGGATTTGTCAAACTTCTTAGGTGCCTCACCCAAACTTGATGCCAAATGGATGATGCATCACCATGATGACCTATCGATGCTCATGGTTGCGCCTCATGGTTGCGTCAGCTGGTGAAGCTGATCGATTTTTGACGAAAAACAAGTTGTCTTCCATCAGTGCTCTTTGCTTGTTATGCACAAAGATGATATCCTTCGTCAGTTCACCTTGGTTGCGTCGGAGACGTAGTCATCTTTCACGTTGGTGCAATTTTATCACACAATTGGCTATGAACCAAATGTTTCCTCGAAAAAGGATCGACGTTGGTACTAAGAGCATAAGTTTTGTATTGATTTCTAAGCCTTCTCACAACTTTGTCTCCAGCTCCCTTGTAATTTTATTTGTCCAGCTATTAACTTCGATTTAAAAAATGGTGTGGACTAAAAACCCGGATGGATGTAGTAGCCCTCCATTTTTATTTACTCTGCATATTAGATTTGACTGAAGTCAAACTTTGTAATACTCTCAAACATTTCCAATAATTGAAATTAAATTTCTTTATTTGTACACACTCTCACACGTTTCCGATAATTTGGCGCATGTGTGGTTGTTCACTTAAGGGAGGGTAGTGTACCACACGTGAAGGACAGGAAGTGCGACCAGGACGCGTGGGCGTGGATCGTTAGTTCATCGGAAGTAGTACTAGTTTTCTTCACTGTACATTAAATAAAGAGTTTCGTTTCGTACTTACACAATTTAAAACGATTGTTATGGAGAGAATAAGAAAACCACTCCACTATATTTTAGTCGTATACACGAGAGTACTATATGGACGCAGCTTCATTGACTTAGTGCACCTGCCTTTGGATTTATGACAGGTGGGCCCCAAATGTGGCTGGCTCACCTGTCATATAACCAAAAGCAGGTGCAGTGAAGGCACCGGAGCTCAGTCCGTACTATAATAGTATATATATAAGCGGGAGCCTCAGCGCTTGTTCGCTAGGGTTTGCACTCTCCACACGCTCGCCGCACTACATATATGTTACACGCTGGAGGCTCAGCGTTCATTTGCTAGGGTTTGCTATATTCACAGTCTCTCACCCTCTCTTCACCATATCTAAACAAGACTGTGTTGGCCTCTTGTCTCTCTCTCCCCCCTCACAGCTGGTGAAGGAGGCATCCGTATCCCGTCGCACCGGGAAGGGGAGGAGGTGCAGCATTCACTCTATCACCTTCGGCGAGGGAGGCAATCCACTGCCGGCTGCGCTGTTCTCTTTCACCCAGCGCCTGTGCGGGAGGGCCACCGACCCCTTCTTCCTCGCTGTCGTACGTAGTGTGGGCAGATCCGGCCTCCCGCCGCACGCCTTGCCACATCCCGACGACCCTAAGGTATAAGTTTCTTTGAAACCGTCGTTGCTCTAGCTGCATGTGGATCTTTTTCGATCTGTAGTCGAATCTAGGTCTTGGTTCAAAGAGGAAAGAAGGGTGCGGTGGGCTGGAGCAAGAATCTAGGACGTGGTTCAATGAGGAAAGGAGGGGCGGAAAGTAGTATAGACTGGCTATGCAGCCGCTTTGTAGGTCGAAAAGGGAAAAAGGGGGTAACCCAATACACACATCTGTAAGGAACCGATCTCTTTGTTGAAAAGGGAAAGAAACTGGGGGGTCGGGTAGTTTGTGCATGACTAGATTTGCTGCCCTCACATAGGAAGAAGGTTCAAAGAGAACAAATATGGGACCAGCGCATATATGCTGCTTGGCTACATACTCTGCATCACCCATTTATACGTGTGGACGCACATGGTGCTGGCATGTCCCATGCAGCTATTTTGCTGTTGTTAATCTCAGAATTAACTACTGATCTGTTTTAAAAGAATTTCTCTGTTAATATGAATCAATGCAACCGTTTTAGAAATGCTAATGTCCTATACTTTGTTTTCCATCAAGATAAGGTAGATGCTTCTTTTTGTGGCCGCATGTTTCATCCTCCTTTATTGGCCAGTAATTGTTTACTTTTTTGCCTCTTAAAACAGGGATATCTATTCAACTTGTTTCTATAGAAAACTTAAATGTCACACCGGCAACTTTGCTTGATTTCAGTGCAACTGCACAAAACTTGATTGGATTTCCCATTCGTGTTGGTAGATTCGTATTTTATGTTGGTCGTCTCATGAAAGGTCAGTACAGGCCTTAATCCACATGATTGTGCAGTGTGCTTTGAGATGCTGTGCTACTTGTATTGGTACTGTTTTAAATAAATGATGAATTGAAGCTATTGTATTGCTGTCTTTTCCCATTAAGTAGTGAACAAAAATGGGACCAACCCAAACATGATGCTTGTTGCTTTGTTACAACAAATTCAGCATCACCCCCTTTATAAGCCAGTAATTGATGCCACTCTCAGAATTAACTACTGAATCTTATTTCAAAACTGCAACACTTGTTAGGGATTGGCGGGATTACCATTTTTGTGGCCGCATGTTTCATCCTCCTTTATTAGCCAGTAATTGATTCCTTTTTTGCCTCTATTTATACAGGGATATCTATTCAACTTGTTGCTATTGTGACATTTTGCTTCGCTACGCGAAACACTTTGCTTGATTTCAGTGCAACTGCACAAAACGAGATTGGATTTCCTATTCGTGTTGGCAGATTCGTATTTTATCTTGTGTGCGTTATGACAAGTTCGTACTTGCCTTCATCCACATGATCGTGCAGTGTGTTTTGAGATGATGTGCTACTTGTATTGGTACTGTTTTAAATAAATGATGAATTGAAGCTATTGTATTGCTGTCTTTTCCCATTAAGTAGTGAACAAAAATGGGACCAACCCAGACATGATGCTTGTTGCTTTGTTACAACAAATTCAGCATCACCCCCTTTATAAGGCAGTAATTGATGCCACTCTCAGAATTAACTACTGAATCTTATTTCAAAACTGCAACACTTGTTAGGGATTGGCGGGATTACCATTTTTGTGGCCGCATGTTTCATCCTCCTTTATTAGCCAGTAATTGATTCCTTTTTTGCCTCTGTTTATACAGGGATATCTATTCAACTTGTTGCTATTGCGACATTTTGCTTCGCTGCGCGAAACACTTTGCTTGATTTCAGTGCAACTGCACAAAACGAGATTGGATTTCCTATTCGTGTTGGCAGATTCGTATTTTATCATTGTCGGTCTCATGAAAGGTCAGTACATGCCTTCATCCACATGATTGTGCAGTGTGCTTTGAAATGTTGTGCTACTTGTATTGGTACTATTTAAAATAAATGTTGAATTGAAGATATTGTATTGCTGTCTTTTCCCATCAAGTAGTGAAAAAAAATGGAACCAACCCAGACATAATGCTTGTTGCTTTGTTACAACAAACTCTGCATCACCCCCTTTATAAGTAGATGGAAGCACATACTGTTGTTGCGCCCACTCTACCCTGGTACTGTTTATGCTTTTCGTTAATCTAATGCCGCTGGTAAAATTAAGCAATGCCACTCTCAGAATTAATTAACTACTGAATCTTAGTTCAAAACTGCAGCACTTGTTAGGGATTGGCGGGATTACCATTTTTGTGGCCGCATGTTTCATCCGCCTTTATTGGCCAGCAATTGATTCCTTTTTTGCCTCTGTTAAAACAGGGATATCTTTTCAACTTGTTGCTATTGCGACATTTTGCTTCGCTTAATTTTGGTGGAACTACACAAAATGAGACCGGATTTCCATATATGTGTTGAGATCTCTTTGAGATCTTCCTCACGAGTTGTTTCAAATCTTGGTCTTGAATGGTCAGTACCGACCTTCCTCCGAATTAACTACTGAATCTTAGTTCAAAACTGCAAACACTTGTTAGGGATCGGCAGGAGTACCATTTTTGCTAAGGATCGGCCGGAGTACATGTTTAAGAAATGTATTGTTCAAATAATGTCTCTGTTATTATATATCAGTTACTGACTTACAGTGTTTTACAAATGGTACTATCCTGCTTTGTAGTTCTTTCTACATGTTTAACCAAGATATTGTTAAGATAATGTCTCTGTTAAAATGAATCAGTCGCATTGTTTTAGGAACGATACTTTTCTGCTTTTTCGTTCTTTATACATCTTGAAACAAGGCATTGTTAAGATAATGTCTCAGTTAATATGAATGAATCACACTGATTGAGAATTGCTAGTCTCCTGCTTTATTTCCCGTTAAGATAAGGTAGATCAGTAGATGTTTTTCTTCTGGGAGTACAAGTCATCAAGCATTATTTCTTAGTAATTGTTTCCCTTATACCTTTTGTTGCTTACAGGGATATCAAAATTAAAGCTCGGTTTTATTCCGACTTCGATTTTAGTTCAACTGCACAAAAGGAGCTAATGTGTCCAAGGCAAACTGCTACATTACTGGGTCCAGTTGGTCATTCCACTTTGCAGAAAGAAGCAGTCATTGTTTGCGCTACATTATAGAAGGAATGACCGAGAAGCTTTACAGAGTATTAGGCCTTCCACTATGTAGGCCAAAAGAGGTGCCAATTTCACCTTTTCTTAGTTTGGCACCGAATCCCTCCATTGCTACAGCCGGTGCCATAAATATTAGATACCGGTGACATGACTAGTCTGCAGAGACCATTGGAAATTTAACAACACGTGGAGTGCCCTGGGCAAGAAGTGCCAAAACAAGTACAAGAAGCCACAAGACTCCATGATAATAGGCATTACATATTTTGAATGGGAAAAGCTTGTCAAAGTTTAATCATTGATGTTAGCAAGAAGCGACAGGACTCCACGATCATAGGCATTACATATTTTGAATGGGAAAAGCTTGTCAAAGTTTAATCATTGATGTTAGCAAGAAGATGTTAGTTTAATATATTGGAATTGGAAAACCTTGTCAAAATTTGCTCATTGATGTTAGCCAGAAGACATGCTTTTGATGTTTTTGAGTGGGACGCCCTTGCTGTGAGCAGCGTCGAGTGTTTTTCCTATTCCTGTGTTCAGTTTAGAAGTAAATAGTTACTCTGCTGAGATATTCCCGCGTTAAGAGTTTGTTCTGAATATTGTCTATGTAATGCCAGGCCTTGTGTTTTGAGCTTGGAATGTTGTGGCATGCGGCATCACGAGCTGTTCACCATGCCTCATGAGAATAATGCTTTGTATTGTTTTGCATGTCGATCTAATGCCAGTGATTTGCTTGTTAAGAAGATCATCCTCTTCTGTTGTTTCCGTGCTTAAGAAGTTCATTGTCCGATGTTTCATTCATAGCCTATACGACAAGTCGGGTAGGTTAGACATGAAACCATATGATCTTCCGACCAACTCATGATATTAGGACGTGATTGGATTGTTGTTTTCCAACCAAAACCGCTTGTAAAATTGACGCTTGTAAATTAAAGCAGATGGTCTCGGGCGAAGGCGCTTGGTTGGTCGATTTCGACTAGTAAAATATCGGAAGTACTTGACACACGATAAAAACGTTGAACGACACTCGGACGATTGTTAATCCAGCCGTTAGCTGCTGTTTCAGCCTTGCCCATGGATGGCATGATATGCACGTCGTGCATGTATCGTCTGGTAATGTCGTCCATATAGTAGTGCTCGTAAAATATACACTGGTCTCTATAATTACACGCGTAACCCGCCGGTTTTACTTACAGACCTCGGGCGCTCGGTTTCATTACGCCTGTATTTTACGCGTTGTTTTCGATGACAAGTAAATTACACTTGTATGTTAGTACAGGTTTGAAATAAACCAGAGCTCCCAAGCGCGGCCTTACCATTTCATGCCGTCTCAGTTTCTCGAAGGTGCTCATAGGTGTCCGATGATCCTGACTTCCTGAATGAGTAGCGGGCGCTGTATCAGAGCACCCGTAGGGCCCGCGAGGCCCTCTCCGTTGACCTTCGAGTTGTTGCGCTCACCGTGGCGCCGAGCATTGTTAACATCGTCAACGAACATGAGGATTTAGGAGATGACTTTATTTTGACTGGATGACACTAGGGACCCACTAGGGCCATAGCTGTATGTACGCAAGTGCCTCCTTATTATGTACAACTATTTTTTTTGCTTTGTCCTGGTTTCCTGACATCACGGTCCTACACCATTGTCAACCTATGTAGTCAATATAAACGAGAGAATTGCACAAGGTGCGGCCGACAGCTGGGACCAAGCAGCTCGAGCAGTATTTGTGTTTTTGAGGCGTGAGCACTGCAGAGTTTTTCTTTGCAATGATTTCGTTGTTGTTCAGAGGAGAGCAGGGTATTGAGTGGGCGGGCTGTGGCCCGTCTAGCCCAAGCCAGATATCCAGCCTAGATACTGATTTTTTTCAAGATGAAAATGGCTAGCCCAGCTATACGTCTTTTTGAGGAATACCCAGGCAAGGTCAAGTTGTTATTCTCCGCCCCGCTGGGCTGCAAATCTTTCCTAGGAGGGATGCATTAGGCTTAACAGGAAAATAGGGCAGTAACTATAAAAAAAGCACCAAACACGAAATTAGTTTATAAAATATTATTTATGGATTTTGAAAATCTTAAATTTTCATTGTTGCGCGCGCAATGTTTCGTTAGATTTTTATGTAATACGAATTTATATTTAATCTGACTAGAAATTTTGGGACAAAAATATTTTGGAGCCCATCAAAATGTGGGAAATTTTATTGAATTCTGTCTTCAACGGTTGGTTGAAATTATTAATCATTGTCCTAGCTAGAAAATGGGCTGTACTTTTAACAAATTGTAAATGGGCTGTTGTAAATTCCATTAGAATTCCAAAATGGGTTGTACATTCTTACAAAACGTAAATGGGCTATAAGTTCTCTGCCACACACTTGTGGGCCAACTAAGTGACATGTCCCCTAAAGAAAATAAGTTGACGCGTATGCAAGGCTTTGCCAACTTATTATAGTCAACACACGGTTCTAGCAGCAGTGGCCGTTGGATGTCTATCCAACGAATGTCGTGCTTCTTCTTCAATCTCGGATATTCCTAGCTTCGGCCGCCCAAAAAATGATTCCTCCCCCTGACATCTGGGGCGCACCGTTTCGGAGGCTGACCTGTGGGCCTACTAAGTTGGAGCATACCAAGGGCTTTGTCAACTTAGTCAATAATAAACGTTTCTAGCTTCAGTGACCGTACGATGTCCATCCAACGGCCGTAGTGCTTCTTCAACCTCTGGTCTTCTTGGTCCAGCCGCCCAAAGCAGCGCCGGTCGTGCTGCCTGCTCCTGCCTCCCGTGGCCGGCTGTGCTACCGCGGAGGCCTCACCGCCCCCATATTACTCCCACCGCTGGCCAGGCCATCCCTCCACTCACCCACACCCCCTGTTATTCTGCGGCGACGGCAGCCTCACACCGCAGCCGAACCAGTGAACCCTCGTACTCCTCTCCGCACGGGCTTCCACTTCTGCGTCTTCCCTGGCTCCGTGTTGTCCCCTTCCTAGGCCTCGCCGTCGTCCAGACCACCGCCCTGGTGCTCTCGGTGTAGCGTGGTCAACGTGTAAACGATCGACTTCCATCAGAAGAGTACTCCACGTGGAGAGGCTGACAGTTGGGTCTAGGCGGCCACAAGGAAGTGCCTCCTTATTATGTGCAAAATAATTATTCCTCCACCTTACAGCAGGGACCCACCAGACGAGCCACCTTATTTCGCGAAAAAAACATTTCCCCCCTAACTGCTCGGACCCACCGGACAGGCCAGCGTATTTCGCGAAAAAAACGTTCCCCCCGCTGTCAGCTCGGACCCACCAGAAGTGCCTCCTTATTACGCACAAAAAAATGAATACTCCCCCTGCTAGTTGGGATTCACCATGGTGGGAGGCTGACTTGTGGGCCTACTAAGTTGACTGGGACAGGGGCCTTTGTCAACTTTAGTCAATATGAACGATTCTAGCTCCAGTGACCGTACGATGTCCATCCAACGGCCGTAGTGCTTCTTCAACCTCTGGTCTTCTTGCTCCAGCCGCCCAAAGCAGCGCTGTTCGTGCCGCATGCTCCTTCCTCCCGTGGCCGGCTGTGCTGCCACGGAGGCCTCACCGCCCCCTACTATTCCCACCGCTGGCCAGGCCCTGCGGCGACGGCAGCCTGACACCGCAGCCGAACCATTGAACCCTCGTACTCCTCTCCGCGCGGGCTTCCACTGCCACGTCTTCCCCGGCTCCCCGTCGTCCCCTTCCTAGGCCTCGCGGTCATCCACCGCCCTGGTGCTCTCGGCGTGGCGTGGTTAACGTGGTCAAGGAACGACTTCCATCGGACGTGGACTGTACGTGGAGAGGCTGACAGCTGGGTCCATGGCCGCAGCAAGGAAGTGCCTCCTGATTACGTGCAAAATAATTATTCCTCCACCTGACAGCGGGGACCCACCGGACAGGCCACCGTATTTTGCGAAAAAAACGTTTCCCCCTGACTGCTGGGACCCACCAGCTACACCTTCACACGCAAGGAAGTGCGTCCGGGCAAAAAAAAACAAAACGATTCGCCCCCCTGACTGCTGGGACCCACCAGCTACATCTTCGCACGCAAGGAAGTGCGTGACAGTCGGGACCCACCTGGTCGAAGCATACGTAGCGTTGTTATTCTGGTCGCGAACGTGTACATACATACTGGTCGATGTAGAGGCGCGCACGTGTCGTAGTAGAGGCGTGCACGTGTCGTAGTAGAGGCGCGCACGTAGCATGTACACATACGTACAACGGCCAGGGTGCAAGAAAGAAAATACGGCCACGTATGTGTACATATGGGCGGGGTCTCGAATGCCTACTCGCGCATACGTACGGCTAGGGCTCGTGTACATGGCTGGGTTGGAACGGAGAAACAGCGTCGTCGTCGTGTTCATGGGGAGGCAACGGAATGCGCCGTGTTCATGGGGAGGCAACGGAATGCGTCGTGTTCATGGGGAGGCAACGGAATGCGTCGTGTTCATGGGGAGGCAACGGAATGCGTCGTGTTCATCGGGAGGGCTTGGACGGAACAGGCGATGGAAACGAGGCCTGGCATACCACAGAACGGAGGAAACGGTCTTGTGTTCGACCGGCCACGTTCGAAACGGGATCCTGTTCATCGGGAATGGTCTGGCGTACCATAAAACGAAGGAAACGGACCTCCTACGGTCGAAATGGGGGTCCTGTTGATCGGGAGGGGTGTGGCGTACTGCAAAATGGAGGAAACGGACCTCCTACGGTCGAAACGGGGGTCCTGTTCATCGGGAGGGGTGTGGCGTACCGCAAAACGAGACTCCACGGGATACTGTTCATCTTCACCGTCGACCCCCTCCAGCCTCCACGAGCTATTGTTCATCCACCGTTGACCTCCTCCAGCCTCCACCTGCGACTGTTCATCCACGGGCTCCTGTTTATCCAGCCTCCACCATGCGCTACTCCACCGGCTACTGTTCAACCACCCCTCAACCGTCTACTGTTCATCTAGCCCTCCACACCACGGGGTCCTGTTCAACCACCCCTCCACGGGCACCCCTCCACCGTCTACTGTTCATCCAGCCCTCCACACCACGGGGTCCTGTTCAACCACCCCTCCACCGTCTACTGTTCATCCAGCCCTCCACACCACGGGGTCCTGTTCATCCACCCCTCCACGGGCACCCCTCCACCGTCTACTGTTCATCCAGCCCTCCACCACACCACGGGGTCCTGTTCATCCAGAGGCAACACCACTGCTCACTGTTCATCCAACCCCCCCCGCAACGCTCACTGTTCATCCCATCGATCGGCTTCAGTTAGCAGCAGTAGCGAAGGAATCACTCGATCGGGTTCAGCTAACAGCCATCGATCGATCGCTTGGGTTCAGTAACGCGTAGCCTGCAGTGCAATCGCTCGGGATCAGTTAGAGCCCAACGCCTTGCTCGGGTTCAGTTAGAGCCAATGCCTCGCACACACGCGCGTACGTGTACGAGAGAAACGCGCATCGCTCGTCCCCCGACCTCCCACCGTAACCGGGAACTTCCCGAAATTTTCCTCCGCCTCGCTTCTACCACGGCTTTTTCCAACATGGACGGCCCAAAGAATGTCACGTAGCTGCGTCTCCGGCCTACCCAGGACGAAAAGCCCATTTTCTGTCATGATTTTTTGTCATAGAAGTAGGAACCCACCACATCTATGATGATACCGGGTTTTGTCACAATTATCGTCATAGAAGTGTCATATGTATGACAGGAAAAAATTTCGTTCGGCCCAAAAGGTCACGGATGTGTCTTTTTTTTGTAGTGGACACAATCACAGTAGTTCTCCCAGTGCTACCTTAGCCGATATTGCGGAACGTAAGGTATCAAAACATGGGAGCTGGGCAAACCCAACTATTGACCCAAGACATGATTCGGAGCTGATGCATATAATGCTATAAGTTCGAGGTGCTGCACTGTCGAAAGTGTTCGGACTTCTCACGCCGTATCTATGGGGTATACTGAAGCCCCTGGCGTACTGGTCGTACCAAAATGTACGGGTGCAATTTGTCGTAAATAAACAGACAAGAGAAAAAAGTAAGGGTAATGCAATAATAGACTAATGCTATGTATTGTTATTTAAATAATACGCCGAAGCGTAAGGATACAAGTAGTGCAATAAGCAAAGAATAGTACTATTTGACATGTCCTATCCGAAGGCAAGCTACGTATGGGTATTTAAAACAGGTATTTCGATCGTTATCAGAGACCACCTGGGGATTCCCTTGTACGTCTTAGCTTCTTGCCTCCTTGGTATTTCCTTCTCGTAATGTGTACAACAATCAGACTGCTGAAGAGGGCTTCCAGAGAGTAATGTCCTGAAAGAGAGAAAATGATAAAGGTATACAGCCCCTGAGGCGGTTGAGCCGCATTGTGGGGCGTGTCCTGGCCGTGCCCCCGCCTATGTCCATGGTATTTTTAGTGCGTAATTATGTACGCGCGGCACAGATTTCGTCGCTTGACTGGGACTAGGACGGAGGCCGAATTGCTAGGCGAGCTCTGAATGTGCCAGGCGATCCAGTTGCAGGTTACTCCGGACTCGCTTAAAGGTGTCCGGGGGCTTTATCGCCGAATTGGCGGTTTGCCTTAAAAGGCTGCTTTGTGCTTCTGCTGCGAGGGCCGCAGTGTGCTCCTCCGTGCGGCGCAAGCGTTCTATGTTTCCATTGACTGTTATAACCCCACGAGGTCCTGGCATTTTGAGCTTTAGGTATGCATAATGCGGCACCGCATTGAATCTCGCAAATGCGGTTCGTCCGAGCAGTGCATGATAGCCACTACGGAACGGGACGATATCGAAGATTAAGTCCTCGCTTCGGAAGTTGTCCGAAGATCCGAAGACCACTTCCAATGTGATTGAGCCCGTGCAACGGGCCTCTACACCTGGGATAACACCTTTAAAGGTGGTTTTAGTGGGTTTGATCCTTGAGGGGTCTATACCCATTTTGCAAACTGTGTCCTGATAAGGCAGGTTCAAGCTGCTGCCGCCGTCCATAAGGACTCGGGTGAGGTGAAATCTGTCAATGATGGGATCAAGGACCAATGCGGCCAAACCGCCATGACGGATACTAGTGGGGTGGTCCCTACGATCGAAAGTGATCGGACAAGAAGACCATGGGTTGAACTTTGGGGCGACTGGCTCCATCGCATAGACGTCCCTTAGTGCACACTTCCATTCCCTCTTGGGAATATGGGTTGCGTATATCATGTTCACCGTTTTCACTTGGGGAGGGAATTTCTTCTGTCCTCCTGTGTTCGGCGGCCGGGACTCCTCCTCATCGTCGCTATGCAGCCCCTTGTCCTTGGTCTCGGCATTCAACTTGCCGGCCTGCTTGAACACCCAGCATTCTCTGTTGGTGTGATTGGCTGGCTTATCGGGGGTGCCGTGAATTTGACACGAGCGATCGAGTATGCGGTCCAAACTGGACGGGCTCGGATTGCTTCTTTTGAACGCCTTTTTCCGCTGACCGGATTTAGAGCCACTGAATCCGGCATTGTCTGTCGTGTCTTCGGCATTGTCACCGTTGTTGCGGCGCTTGTGTCTGTTGCGACGTGGTCTGCTGTTACTATCTTTGGCATCTGAATTGCCATGACTTCTTGATGTGTTGTTGCTGTGAGCCAGCCAGCTATCCTCGCCCACGCAAAAGCGGGTCATGAGTGTCGTGAGGACTTCCATGGACTTCGGCTTCTCCGGGCCAAGGTGCCGGGCGAGCCACTCGTCACGGATGTTATGCTTAAATGCCGCTAAGGCCTCTGCATCCGGACAGTCGACAATTTGGTTTTTCTTAGTTAGGAACCAGGTCCAGAATTTCCTGGCCGATTCCCCTGGCTACTGAGTTATATGGCTCAAGTCGTCAGCATCCGGTGGTCGCACATAAGTGCCCTGGAAGTTGTCAACAAATGCATCTTCCAGATCCTCCCAACTACCAATGGAGTCTGCTGGCAAGCTATTCAGCCAATGTCGAGCTGGTCCTTTGAGTTTTAGTGGGAGGTACTTGATGGCATGTAGATCATCACCGCGAGCCATGTGGATGTGGAGGAGGAAATCCTCGATCCATACCGCGGGGTCTGTTGTACCATCATATGATTCGATGTTTACGGGTTTAAAACCCTCTGGGAATTCGTGATCCATTACTTCATCAGTGAAGCATAGGGGGTGTGCGGCGCCTCTGTGTCGGGCTATATCATGACGCAGTTCATACGAGTCTTGTCTGCTGTACTCGGCTCGGCCGGATTTGCTTTTAGTATATCCGGCGTGACGGTCATCGTCCCGCGTTGGGGCGCGCCCTCGTGATCCGTAGATCGATCAGGCATGTTTTGCTTTGTTTTCCAATACGTCTCACGGGTCCCGCGGGTTGCCCCGGGCCTTGGAATGGCAGCGGGCGGTGGGCTGGACTTCGGGCTGATATGCCTCTTTGTCTCGGCCATGCGGTGGCCGATCAGCCGCATCATACGCTGGTGATGTAGGTTTCAATGCTTCCTCCTCGAGTTGGGGTAGCAACCTGCGCTTTGGGTAACTCTTGGTTGGGCGCTCGAGTTCGTATTCCTCGGTCGCCAGGACTTCAGTCCATCTATCCGGTAGCAGATCTTGATCAGCTCGAAGCTGTTGTTGCTTTTTCTTCAGGCTGTTTGCTGTGGCTATAAGCCGGCGCTTGAAGCGCTCCTGTTTGACGGGATCCTCAGGCACGATAAATTCGTCATCGCCGAGGCTCACCTCGTCTTCGAAGAGAGGCATGTAATTGTCGTCCTCTAGTTCTCCGTCTTTCGCCTGTTCTTTAGGGCTAGCTTGCCCATCCTCTGGCTCGAGATCTGGCTGGAGGGGATTGTTGTCATCTTCGGCACTATCTGGAGCGTTATTGTCTCCTGTGCCGGTATTGCTACTTTTGCTATGCTGGGACTTAGAGCGGCGCCGCTGACGTCGGTGCTCGAATTGCTTCTTGGAGGGATTATCCTCCGCTGTCTTATTACCATCGCCTTCTTTGGGGGTGTCCACCATGTATATATCATATGATGAGGTGGCAGTCCAGCACCTTATGGGCGGTGGTTCCTGTTCGTCTCCTGCATCGTCGTCCATACCATCGATGTCTTCGGAGCAGAAGTTGAGCATGTTGGTTAAATCATCGACAGTGGCTACTAAGTGGGTGTGGTGGATGGGGAGCGAATTTCTTCGTCGTCTGCATCCCATTCTAGCTGGACATAGTTCGGACAAGGGTCTCCTAACAGGGAGAGAGACTTCAGTGAGTTTAGCACGTCGCCAAAGTGTGATACGTCTCCAACGTATCTATAATTTTTGATTGCTCCATGCTCTATTATCTACTGTTTTGGACTATATTGGGCTTTATTTTCCACTTTTATATTATTTTTGGGACTAACCTATTAACCGGAGGCCCAGCCCAGAATTGCTTTTTTTTTGCCTATTTCAGTGTTTCGAAGAAATGGAATATAAAACGGAGTCCAAACGGAATGAAACCTTCGGGAACGTGATTTTCTCACCGAATATGACCCAGGAGACTTGGACCCTACGCCAAGGAAGCTCCGAGGTGGGCACGAGGTAGGGGGCGCGCCCTACCCCCCAGGCGCGCCCCCACCCTCGTGGGCCCCACGAAGCTCCACCGACGTACTTCTTCCTCCTATATATACCTACGTACCCCCAAACGATCAGATACGGAGCCAAAAACCTAATTCCACCACCGCAACTTTCTGTATCCACGAGATCCCATCTTGGGGCCTGTTCTGGAGCTCCGCCGGAGAGGGCCGTCATCACGGAGGGCTTCTACATCATCATAGCCTCTCCGATGAAGTGTGAGTAGTTTACCTCAGACCTTCGGGTCCATAGTTATTAGCTAGATGGCTTCTTCTCTCTTTTTGGATCTCAGTACAATGTTCTCCCCCTCTCTTGTGGAGATCTATTCGATGTAATCTTGTTTTTGCGGTGTGTTTGTTGAGACCGATGAATTGTGGGTTTATGATCAAGTCTATCTATGAATAATATTTGAATCTTCTCTGAATTCTTTTATGTATGATTGGTTATCTTTGCAAGTATCTTCGAATTATCCATTTGGTTTGGCCAACTAGATTGGTAGTTCTTGCCATGGGAGAAGTGCTTAGCTTTGGGTTCGATCTTGCGGTGTCCTTTCCCAGTGACAGAAGGGGCAGCAAGGCACGTATTGTATCGTTGCCATCGAGGATAACAAGATGGGATTTATTTCATATTACATGAATTTATCTCTCTACATCATGTCATCTTGCTTAAGGCGTTACTCTGTTTTTAACTTAATACTCTAGATGCATGCTGGATAGCGGTCGATGAGTGGAGTAATAGTAGTAGATGCAGGCAGGAGTCGGTCTACTTGTCTCGGACGTGATGCCTATATACATGATCATACCTAGATATTCTCATAACTATGCTCAATTATGTCAATTGCTCAATAGTAATTTGTTCACCCACCGTAGAATACTTATGCTCTTGAGAGAAGCCACTAGTGAAACCTATGGCCCCCGGGTCTATTCTCATCATATCAATCTCCATCACTTTAATCTTGCTTTGATTTTTACTTTGTCTTTTACTTTTCAGTTTGCATCTCTATATCAAAAATACCAAAAAGATTATCTATCATCTCTATCAGATATCACTCTCTTAAGTCACCGTGAAGGGATTGACAATCCCTAATCGCGTTGGTTGCGAGGAGCTATTGCTTTTGTGTAGGTACGAGGGACTTGCGCGTGGCCTCCTACTGGATTGATATCTTGGTTCTAAAAAACTGAGGGAAATACTTACGCTACTCTGCTGCATCATCCTTTCCTCTTCGGGGAAATCCAACGCAAGCTCAAGAGGTAGCAAAGGGCGAGTGCTGAAAGATATCCGCGGAGGTAAACTCCATGATTGGCGCCTAATCAGACTCGATAGGCATGAACACAGGCGGTTCTGGGCCTGTGGTCGGGGACGAATCCAAGGATCCGGCAACACAGGTCTCATAGGAAGTGAAGTCAGCGTTCGGCTCTATCGCCGCTGATTGCGCGGCCTCCGTGGCGGGGTCCATCCACCCGTCCTCAGACGACGCGATTTGCTCCGGATTGAGGGCCGGAGCAGTTGCAGGTGTGATCTCCCGGACACTGTCCAACGGCAGAGCTAAGTCATGCTCATCATGACTGTGCGGCGCACCTGACGTGGGCTCGAATCCGTTGAAGATCAAGTCTCCGCGGACGTCGGCAGTATAATGCAAGTTTCCAAACCTGACCTAATGGCCAGGGGAGTAGCTCTCGATCTGCTCCAGATGGCCAAGCGAGTTGGCCCGCAGTGCGAAGCCGCCGAATACGAAGATCTGTCCGGGGAGTTCACCCTGGATCGCATCGTTGTCGATGATTGACGAAGCCATCAAGCCTTGTGGTGACGGCACAGTGGAACTCTCTATGAAAGCACCAATGTCGGTGTCAAAACCGGCGGATCTCGGGTAGGGGGTCCCGAACTGTGCGTCTAAGGCGGATGGTAACAGGAGGCAGGGAACACGATGTTTACCCAGGTTCGGGCCCTCTCGACGGAGGTAATACCCTACTTCTTGCTTGATTGATCTTGATGATATGAGTATTACAAGAGTTGATCTACCACGAGATCGTAGAGGATAAACCCTAGAAGCTCGCCTATGGTATGATTGTTGTTGTCCTACGGACTAAGCCCTCCGGTTTATATAGACACCGGAGGGGGCTAGGGTTACACAGAGTCAGTTACAAGGGATGAGATCTACATATCCGTATTGCCAAGCTTGCCTTCCATGCCAAGGAGAGTCCCATCGACACGGGACGAAGTCTTCAATCTTGTATCTTCATAGTCCAATAGTCCGGCTAAAGTATATAGTCCGGCCATCCGATGACCCCCTAATCCAGGACTCCCTCACCCTTCACCACCAACTACTCTCTCAGAGAGAGCCTTCAAAACAAACCACAACTTCCACTACTCATTTTTTGAGAAGAAAACTACCTACTCATGTGTTGAGATCAAGATATTCCGATCCAACCATTTTAACCTTGATTTCTAGCCCTTCCCAAGTTGATTTCCATTCATTCCTCTCATCCACCAAAGCCAAATATGTGAGAGAGTGTTTGAGTGCTGGGGAGACTATCATTTGAAGCACATGAGCAAGGAGTTCATCATCAACGCACCATCTATTAACTTTTGGAGAGTGGTGTATCCTAGATTGGTTAGGTGTCACTTGGGAGCCTCCAAGAGATTGTGGAGTTGAACCAAGGAGTTTGTAAGGGAAAGGAGATCGCCTACTTTGTGAAGATCTACTCGAGTGAGGCTAGTCCTTCATGGGCGTAGGCCATGATGGAATAGACAAGGTTGCTTCTTCGTGGACCCTTCGTGGGTGGAGCCCTCCATGGACCCGCGCAACCATTACCCTTCGTGGGTTGAAGTCTCCATCAACGTGGATGTACGATAGCACCACCTATGGGAACCACGACAAAAATCATCATGTCTTCATTGCGTTTCGTATCTCTAAGCCCTCCTTTACATTCATATGCAAAGTCTTTACTTTCTGGTACACAACTCTTAGACTTGCATGTGTAGCTTGTACTTGAATTGGTAGAATTGCTAAAACTTGCCCACAACTAAAATTGGGATAAGGATAAGTTTTTATTTGGTCAAGTAGTCTAATCACCCCCTCTAGACATACTTTCGATCCTGCAACTGGTATCAGATCTTTGGTCTCCATTGCATTGGTTTCACAACCTTGGCGTCTAGGGAGGGAAATTATCACCGTAGAGGTCCATATTTTGATGGAGCAAACTTTGTTAGTTGGAAACATAAGATGAAAATGCATATTCTTGGTCATAACCCCGCCATTTGGGTTGTTGCTCATGTTATCTTGCAAGGTGAATTCTTTGAGGATGGCAAGGAACCAGATCTTGAATCAACCATGGAAGAATTGAATATGTTGCAATACAACGCTCAAGCATTTGACATTCTCTTCAACGGTATGTGCTGAGGAGTTCAACAAGATTAGCTGCCTCAAGAATGCAAAGCAAATATGGGATACTTTGGTTGTTATGCATAAAGGTAATGAGTCCGTCAAGGAATCCAAGTTGGATGTGCTTCAAAGTCAACTTGACAAATTCAAGATGAAGGATGGTGAAGGAGTTGCCGAAATGTACTCTAGGCTTGCTCTCATCACAAATGAGATTGCCGACTTAGGAAGTGAAGAGATGAGTGACAAGTTCATCATCAAGAAGATCCTTAGAGCTTTGGATGGAAAATATGTTACCATGTGCACATTGATCCAAATGAAGCCCAACTACAGAGATCTCAAGCCCAGGAAGTCATTGGAAGAACTTTTGCCCATGAGATGTCACTCAAGGATAAGGAGGAGCTCCACAACAAGTCAAGTGGTGCATATAAAGCTTCCAGTGATGCTCCTACAACATCAAGTGACAAACTAGTATCCAATGAGGAATTAAGCCTAATGGGGAAGGACTTCAACAAATTCTACAAGAATAAAAGGAAAGAGGGAAGCTCCAACTCAAGGCAATATGAGCAATGATTATCAAGTAGTGATGGCAATTGCTACAATTGTGGAGGACTTGTACACTACTCAAATAAGTGCACGACACCTCACAGCAAGAAAGAAGACTCACCTAGAAGAAAGAGTAGAAGAGATGAATCACCTCATAGAGAGAGGAGGAGTAGAGATGATCCTTACGAATGATGTCTAGTACACAACCTTATTCTTGTAGACGTTGTTTGGCCTCCAAGTGCAGAGGTTTGTAGGACAGTAGCAAATTTCCCTCAAGTGGATGACCTAAGATTTATCAATCTGTGGGAGGCGTAGGATGAAGATGGTCTCTCTCAAGCAACCCTGCAACCAAATAACAAAGAGTCTCTTGTGTCCCCAACACACCCAATACAAGGGTAAATTTTATAGGTGCACTAGTTTGGCGAAGAGATGGTGATACAAGTGCAATATAAATGATAGATATAGCTTTTTGTAATCTAAAAATATAAAATAGCAAGGTAGCAAGCAATAAAAGTGACCACAAACGATATTGCAATGCTTCGAAACAAGGCCTAGGGTTCATATTTTCACTAGTGCAAGTTCTCTCAACAATAATAACATAATTGGATCGTATAACTATCCCTCAACATGCAACAAAGAGTCACTCCAAAGTCACTAATAGCGGAGAACAAACGAAGAGAGTATTGTAGGGTACGAAACCACCTCAAAGTTATCATTTCTTATCGATCTATTCAAGATTCCGTAGTAAAATAACACGAAGCTATTCTTTCCGTTCGATCTATCATAGAGTTCGTACTAGAATAACACCTTAAGATACAAATCAACCAAAACCCTAATGTCACCTAGATACTCCAATGTCACCTCAAGTATCCGTGGGTATGATTATACGATATGCATCACAAAATCTCAGGTTCATCTATTCAACCAACACAAAGAACTTCAAAGAGCGCCCCAAAGTTTCTACCGGAGAGTCAAGACGAAAATGTGTGCCAACCCCTATGCATAGGTTCATGGGCGAAACCCGCAAGTTGATCACCAAAACATACATCAAGTGAATCATGTGATATCCCATTGTCACCACAGATAAGCACGCAAGACATACATCAAGTGTTCTCAAATCCTTAAAGACTCAATCCGATAAGATAACTTCAAAGGGAAAACTCAATCCATCACAAGAGAGTAGATGGGGGAGAAACATCATAAGATCCAACTAAAATAGCAGAGCTCGCGATACATCAAGATCGTACCACCTCAAGAACACGAGAGAGAGAGAGAGAGAGAGAGAGAGAGAGAGAGATCAAACACACAGCTACCGGTACATACCCTCAGCCCCGAGGGTGAACTACTCTCTCCTCGTCATGGAGAGCGCCGGGATGATGAAGATGGCCACCAATGAGGGATCCCTCCTCCGGCAGGGTGCCGGAGGAGGGTCCCGATTGGTTTTTGGTGGCTATAGAGGCTTGCGGCGGCGGAACTCCCGATCTATTCTGTTTCCCGATGGTTTTAGGGTATATGGAGATATATAGGCAAAAGAAATCGATAAGGGGAGCCACGAGGGGCCCACGAGGGTGGAGGGCGCGCCCAGGGGGGTGGGCGCGCCCCCCTGCCTTGTGCCTTCCTCGTTGCTTCCCGTACGTACACTCCAGGTCTTCTGGATTGCTTCCGTTCCAAAAATAACTCTCCCGAAGGTTTCATTCCGTTTGGACTCCTTTTGATATTCCTTTTCTTCGAAACACTGAAACAAGGGGAAAACAGGAACTGGCACTGGGCTCTGGGTTAATAGGTTAGTCCCAGAAATAATATAAAAGTGTTTAATAAAATCCATAAACATCTGAAACATATAATATAATAGCATGAATACTTCATAAATTATAGATACGTTGGAGACGTATCAGCATCCCCAACCTTAATTCCTGCTCATCCTCGAGTAGGTAAATGGTAAAAGAAAGAATTTATGAAGTGTGAATACTAGCAGGTGCACAAGTTTGATCAATGATAATTTCAATCACCTTTTCTAGCATCATTATATGTCATAAGAGTAGCTCATATCATAAAACTTTGCATGATCAAGTAATAAACTATTCACATGTTAAAGTATAGATCATAAACTTTCTTGAAAACTAACAAACCGTGTTATTAGTCATCAAACAATTACAATTCGTCTTATTTTCAGGAAGAGTCTATGTCAGAGCTTTCATTCAGCAAACTTCACATACTCAACTATCATTTAGTCTTCCATGATTGCTACCACTCAAAGCATATTTTTAGAACAAATAGTATTCATCGGACACAGAGAAAGATAGGGGCTTAATGTTTTGCCTCCCAACCTTTTACCTCAAGGGTAATGTCAACAATAATAATTCATGATCAAATATATTTGAATGGCCATATATGCTTAGATCTTCCATCACATGATGCTTGCCAACTAAAGAGTAGGTTGGAATGAGAAGGAATACTGCTGACTCTTGCATAAAAGTAAAAGATAGGCCCTTCGCAGAGGGAAGCAGGGATTTGCAGAGCTGCTAGAGCTCGAAGCAAAAATAGAGATGAAAATAATTTTGAGAGGTATGATTTCATTGTCAACATAACGACCAAGAGTTCCCAATATCTTCCATACTAGATACATTATAAGCGGTTCCCAAACAGAAAGGTAAAGATTTTACTCCCCCTCCACCAACAATCACACTCCACGGCTTGTCCGAAACAACAGGTGCCGCCCAACTATCAACAATCTTGGGGGAGTTTTGTTTAAATTATTTGCGAATTTGTTTTTGATCTTTTGATCATAGGACTGGGCATCCCAGTTACCTGCCATTTTCTCGTGAATGATGAGCGGAGTCCACTCATCGTGAGAATAACCCACCTAGCATGGAAGATACTGACAGCCCCTAGTCTCTACATGAGCGATTCGGGCATACAAAACAGATTATTATTTGAAGGTTTAGAGTTTGGCACATGCAAATTTACTTGGAACAGCAGGTAAATACCGCATAGGTAGATATGGTGGACACTCATGGAAGGAACTTGGTTCAAGGATTTGGGATGCACAAGCAATATTCCCACTTAGTACAGATATTTTGGCTAGCAAAGGATTCTAAATAGCAAGCACCACATGTTAGAGGATCCATAACAATATAACTTCTATACAAATATACCCAAGCATAACTCATTATGTTGTCTTCCTTGTCCAACTTCAACTAATTTGCTCAGGTTTGAAAATAATTAATGGGGCTCACAATCATAGAAGATGTCCAAGATAGTATATTTATATGTGAAATCTCTCTTCCTTCAATATTCTTTCATGAATTGTTCAAGTGACCAATACAATGTTTACTAACCTTCAAAAGTTTACCACCTCTACTTCTTATATGTGAAGTCATTACTCCCCATGGGATAAGCATAAGAAACATATATAATTTCAGATTTATGATATTCAAATCATTCAACTATTTACTCATAGGATATAAGTGAAGCACACGTGTAAATGACAAACTACTCCAAAAAGATATAAGTGAAGATCAATGAGTAGTTAAATAATTATGTGGCTATGTGAAGACTCTCTCTCATTTAAGAATTTCAGATCTTGGGATATTAATCAAACAGCAAGTTAAACCAAATAAAACGACACTTCAAGGATTGCACTCATCATGTGAAGAAGCTAAAACTTAGGCTCAACCGATACTAACCGATAATTGTTGAAGAAGAAAGGTGGGATGCCTACCGGGGCATCCCCAAGCTTAGATGCTTGAGACTTCTTGAAATATTATCTTGGAGTGCCTTGGGCATCCCCAATCTTGAGCTTTTGTGTCTCCTTAATTCCTCTCATATCATGGTCTTCCTAAATCTCAAAAACTTCATCCACACAAAACTCAACAAGGACTCGTGAGATAGGTTAGTATAGACCAATGAAAAAACCTTATCATACTATACTGTAGCAAATCACTAAAATTATTATTCAACATTGCATACTAAATGCCTCTGCATATTTAATAGTCCTATCCTGAAATAGAATCATTAAAGAAGCAAACATATGCAAACAATGCAAACATAACAACAATCTGCCTAAACAGGACAGTCTGTATAGAATGCAGCAAGATCCATACTTCCCTAGCTCCAAAAATTATAAAAGAAAATTCCCACTGTAGTAAATTTATCAGAGCTTATTATGCAAAAGGTTTCAACATTTTATCACATTCTGAATTTTCTAGGGAATTTTTGCAACAGCGGTAAACTTTCTGTTTTGAAACAGCAACATGTATACTTGCAAAATAAGCATGGTAAAGGCTATCCTTGACATTTTTATTGAAAATAAAGATGAAAAACGTTATTATAAATAAAATCAAGAAAATCCTAGAAAAATAAAATGACACTCCAAGCAAAACGCATATCATGTGGTGAATAAAAATATAGCTCCAAGTAAAGTTACCGATGAACAAAGACGAAAGAGGGGATGCCATCCGGGGCATCCCCAAGCTTAGGCTTTTGGTTGTCCTTGAATATTGCCTTGGGGTGCCTTGGGAATCCCCAAGCTTAGGCTGTTGCCACTCCTTATTCCATAGTCCATCGAATCTTTACCCAAAACTCAACACAAAACTCAACAGAAAACTCGTAAGCTCCGTTAGTATAAGAAAATAAAACCACTTTTGGTACTGTTATGAACTCATTCTATATTCATATTGGTGTAATATCTATTGTATTCCAACTTCTCTATGGTTCATACCCTCCGATACTACTCATAGATTCATCAAAATAAGCAAACAACACAATGAAAACAGAATCTGTCAAAAACAGAACAGTCTGTAGTAATCTGTATCATACGCAAACTTCTGGAACTCATAAAAATCTGCCAAAATAGGAAGACCTAGATAATTTGATTATTGATCTACCGAAATTGGAATCAGTATTTTATCTCTTTATGGTGATTTTTAACAATTTTTTTCATGAGAAGAAAGTTTCTGTCTTTTTCAGCAAGATCAAATAATTATCATCCAAGAAGATCCTATAGGTCTTACTTGGTACAAACACCAATTAAAACATAAAACCACATCTTACCATAGGCTAGATGATTTATTTATTACTAAAAAGGAACAAAAAGCAAGGAACAAAAAATAAAATTGGGTTGCCTCCCAACAAGCGCTAACGTTTAACGCTCCTAGCTAGGCATGATGATTTCAATGATGCTCACATAAAAGATAAGAGTTGAAACATAGCGGGAGCATCATGAAGAATATGACTAGCACATTTAAGTCGAACCCACTTCCTGTGCATAGGGATTTTGTGAACAAACAACTTATTGGAGCAAGAATCATCTAGCATAGGAAGGAAAAACAAGCATAGCTTCAAGATTTTCAACACATAGAGAGGAAACATGATATTATTGCAATATGTAGAAGTATATGATCCTCTCTCATAGTAATTTTCAGTAGCATCATGAATGAATTCAACAATATAACCATCACATAAAGCATTCTTTTCATGATCTACAAGCATAGAATTTTTATTACTCTCCACATAAGCAAATCTATTCTCATCAATAGTAGTGGGAGCAAACTCAACAAAATGACTATCATGTGAAGCATAATCCAATTGAAAATTAAAATCATGATGACAAGTTTCATGGTTATCTTTATTCTTTATAACATACATGTCATCACAATAATCATCATAAATAGGAGTCATGCTTTCATCATAATAAATTGGCTCATCAAAACTTGGGGGACTAAACATATCATCTTCATCAAACATAGCATCCCCAAGCTTGTGGCTTTGCATATCATTAGCATCATGGGTATTCAAAGAATTCATACTAACAACATTGCAATCATGCTCATCATTCACATATTTTATGCCAAGCATTCTATGTAATTCTTCTTCTAGTACTTGAGCACAATTTTCCTTCCCATCATTTTCATGAAAGACAATAAAAAGATGAAGCATATGAGGCACCCTTAATTCCATATTTTTTTGTAGTTTTATTTTATAAACTAAACTAGTGATAAAACAAGAAACTAAAAGATTCAACTTCAAGATCTAAAGATATACCTTCAAGCACTCACCTCCCCGGCAACGGTGCCAGAAATTAGCTTGATGTCTACTACACAACCTTCTTCTTGTAGACGTTGTTGGGCCTCCAAGTGCAGAGGTTTGTAGGACAGTAGCAAATTTCCCTCAAGTGGATGACCTAAGGTTTATCAATCCGTGGGAGGCGTAGGATGAAGATGGTCTCTCTCAAGCAACCCTGCAACCAAATAACAAAGAGTCTCTTGTGTCCCCAACACACCCAATACAACGGTAAATTGTATAGGTGCACTAGTTCGGCGAAGAGATGGTGATACAAGTGCAATATAAATGATATATATAGGTTTTTGTAATCTGAAAATATAAAAACAGCAAGGTAGCAAGTGATAAAAGTGAGCACAAACGATATTACAATGCTTCGAAACAAGGCCTAGGGTTCATATTTTCACTAGTGCAAGTTCTCTCAACAATAATAACATAATTGGATCCTATAACTATCCCTCAACATGCAACAAAGAGTCACTCCAAAGTCACTAATAGCGGAGAACAAATGAAGAGATTATTGTAGGGTACGAAACAACCTCAAAGTTATCCTTTCTGATCGATCTATTCAAGAGTCTGTAGTAAAATAACACGAAGCTATTCTTTCCATTCGATCTATCATAGAGTTCGTACTAGAATAACACCTTAAGATACAAATCAACCAAAACCCTAATGTCACGTAGATACTCCAATGTCACCTCAAGTATCCGTGGGTATGATTATACGATATGCATCACACAATCTCAGATTCATCTATTCAACCAACACAAAGAACTTCAAAGTGTGCCCAAAAGTTTCTACCGGAGTGTCAAGACGAAAACATGTGCCAACCCCTATGCATAGGTTCGTGGGCGGAACCCGCAAGTTGATCACCAAAACATACATCAAGTGAATCACGTGATATCCCATTGTCACCACAGAGAAGCACGACAAGACATACATCAAGAGTTCTCAAATCCTTAAAGACTCAATCCGATAAGATAACTTTAAAGGGAAAACTCAATCCATTACAAGAGAGTAGAGGGGGAAGAAACATCATAAGATCCAACTAAAATAGCAAAGCTCGCAATACATCAAGATCGTACCACCTCAAGAACACGAGAGAGAGAGAGAGAGATCAAACACATAGCTACTGGTACATACCCTCAACCCCGAGGGTGAACTACTCCCTCCTCATCATGGAGAGCGCTGGGATGATGAAGATGGCCACCGGTGAGGGATCCCCCCTCCGGCAGGGTGCCGGAACAGGGTCCCGATTGGTTTTTGGTGGCTACAGAGGCTTGCGGCGGCGGAACTCCCGATCTATTCTGTTCCCCGATGGTTTTAGGGTATATGGAGATATATAGGCAAAAGAAGTCGGTAAGGGGAGCCACGAGGAGCCCACGAGGGTGGAGGGCGCACCCCCTGCCTCGTGCCTTCCTCGTTGCTTCCCTTACGTACACTCCAAGTCTTCTGGATTGCTTCCGTTCCAAAAATAACTCTCTCGAAGGTTTCATTCCGTTTGGACTCCGTTTGATATTCCTTTTCTTCGAAACACTAAAACAAGGGAAAAAACAGGAACTGGCACTGGGCTATGGGTTAATAGGTTAGTCCCAAAAATAATATAAAAGTGTTTAATAAAGCCCATAAACATCCAAAACAGATAATATAATAGCATGAATACTTCATAAATTATAGATACGTTGGAGACGTATAAATGAACAAAGACCTTCTCAAAGAAACAAGAAATCGGAAGGGAAATACAAGTCAACCAAGAGCTACTCTAGAAGAAGACATCAAGCTCATGTTGGTGAATGGGTTTCCGGCTTTGTTCGGTATATAACTATTGGGTATAAACCGCCCAGGAGAGACCGGGTTATACCACTGGCGACTTATCAATGAAGATGGCGGATCATAGCAAGCCCATTGACGGCCCAAGAGCTAGAGGCGGCTTAAGGCCCAAGGTGGATGAACCGCCATATGTGTATGACTTGTTTTGTAAGCCAAACATATAGTTAGTCACCCAGCCGGACACGCTGTGTATGAGCCGGCCGGGACTCCGTGAGCCGCCGGCCGTCTTCATGTGTATATAAAGGGACGACAGGACGGCGGTTTAGGGACAAGAAAGAAGAGATCGAGAACTAGGTCAAGCGTATTCGCTCCCTGGTAATCGAAACCCAAGCAATACAACCCCAATTGGAGTAGGACTTTACATTGATTGCAAGGGGCCAAACCAGTATAAACTCTCCGTGTCCTTTGTCCCGATTAACCCCTTTAAGCTACCTAGTTGCGATGGCTCCACGTCTAAGTCCTTCTGCTAGGACATCTGCCGTGTCAACTCCACGACAGTTGGCGCCCACCGTGGGGCCAGCGCACGGTGGTTTCGGGTTATGAAGGACAACTTCCCAGGGATCAAGGGATATGCTGTGGGCCGGATGACCAAAAGTCGTCGCGGCAAGCTCTACATCGATGATGCTGGCTGGGGCCCCGAGGCCAGCTCAATCGAGTACGGGTACTGGGTCCCCTTCGATGGAATCCACGTCTTCATCAGCAAGATCGGCGAACCGGGCCCTGAGCTGGACACTTGCATCGACATCATCGAGACAACTCAGCGTGCATGACCTGCCCGGGTTTAGCCCGCCGTAAAGCACGCCTTTGTTGGTTTTATCCATGGGGCGGAATTTGAGGAAGGATCTATATCTGGTGGTGAGACGGCCATCCACTCTGATCCATGGTGAATCGTCCACAGGCGAGACCAATTCAATGTATCAAGTGCAAGACAGCCGACTTGGGGGCTATTCTGATGGCAACAGTATTCTGGACCCCTATGAGCCGCCGAATAGGGTTGCGATCTTCATGGTCGGTATACAGCCAGTGCTCGGCTCATCGACCGCTGCGACTATGACCTCCAGCTCGACGGCTGCAGCGACGGCTGGGGCTAACAGTTCTGCATGCCGGCCAGCTTAAGTTCTAATGGAATTGTTGGAGGCTCTGGCAACTTTGATGGGGGTAGAAGTGACCCCGCAAACTCAGGAACATCATAAGGTGGATGTTGCAAAGTTACGAGATGAGATAGCCCAAGCCAAGGAACAGCTGGCGGCTGAGAATGCCAGGATGGCCACAGAGCGAGCTGCTTTGGATGCCCAGGCGCAACGGATTCAGGCAGATTCTTTCCGGCTCACCTTGGATCAAAACGCTTCCAATGAGGTCATGAGAAGGAGACAACAGAGTCGTTTACCTCTAGAGTACGATGCGAGAAACCTTTTCAACACACCGGGGGCAGGGACCAGTAACCCGCCAGTGGTGAACCGGGCGGTTGAGGCGCCCATGACTGGAGCGCCGGTTCAGCCACGTGCTATGGACCCTCCTCATTTGGATAAGATTCCACCTCACCATGTGCCGACACCGCCGGGTCATTATTCTAATCCTCTGGATAATATGATCGCTGCGGCATCACGATTGGCGGCTCTTCCAGTTGAAGGCGAATCTCCAGCTGCAATAGAGAGGTGGAGGGCCAGAGAACTTCTTCAGACGGCTGTGGCTCAACAGGCGGCTTATTCGTATAGCCATGAATGGGTTCATTCAACCCTTCGTCCAAGCCGGAGCTATAGCAGGCATATTGAGTCGCCCGTAGTTTCAAGCAGTGAACTGCGCCGTAACCAGCCTCGTGGGCATGACCCGGCGCATGGCGGTGTTGACGCTCAGACTTTGGTGGATCAGGGCAGGGCATGTCGGGAGGCGGAGCTAGCGACTCAGCTAGCGGCTCAACAGCAACCCCCGATTTACCCATCAACATCTGTGGAGGCTGGGGTGACCTCCAGAACCTTGGGTGTGCCGTGTTTAGCACTAGCTCTGCTTAATGAGCGTTTGCCTAAGGATTTCAAGGGTCCTCATAAGGTACCTAATTACACAGCAGATCAACCCCCTGAAGCTTGGATTGAGAGTTATGAGATGGCCATGGAGATGTTGGATGTTAGTGATGCTGCATGTGCTAAATACTTTACCATGATGTTGGATGGGCCGGCTCGTACTTGGCTAAAAGGATTGCCCGCTAACTCCATAAGGTCATGGGCGGAGTTGAAAGCCCGTTTCATTCAAAATTTTAAAGACACATGCAAGCAGCCTCTGTCGATCTTGGATTTGGATTCCTGCATCCAAGGTGAAGGCAAGTCAACAACCAATTGGGTACGCCGGATCTCAGCTGTCATACACTCATCAGATAGTATCAACGCCGGTTCAACAGTCCCGATGTTATAGAAGAATTGTCGTTTTCTCCCCCTTAATCAGAAAATGGGGAGGCTCAAGTGCCACTGCAATGATATGGGGGAGCTCATGGCGGCTCTCGTCAAATACGTCGACTCTGACAGTACCAAGGACCCTGACTCTGATGAAGAAAAGGTGGGTAAGGGAAAGAAGAGTGGCAGTGCGAAGGGACAGAAGCATAACACGACGGGTCATGGTGGCAATGGAAAGCATAAGGCGGAGAACAGTTTAGACTTCATCGCCAACACCAATACGCAGAATCATAATCAGCCTCGCAAAGGAAAGCCGGCCTGATTCGGCTGGCCAAAGTTCAACCTTGAAGCCATGACGAACCAGCCTTGCCCAAAGCATGGTACACATGAAAAACCGGACAATCACTACAAGAAATATGTCAACTTATGACCTTCTATCAGTGACCCTCGAAGAATTGGTCATAAATTTATGACCATTTTAGACCAATTGGTCAAAAGCTGTTCAGGGGGCTCCAAACCCTAAACCATTGCAACCATTTTGGTCAGAAAGGTCGTAATTTCCTTACACGAAATGGTCACAAAGCAAACAGTGCTAGTCCGTTGCCTTATTTCTAGTTGTTAATGACCAATATAGATGGTCATAGCCTTGTAGATTGTGGTGGGTTGTGATGACTAGGCGCCATCTCATCAGTTTTGCCTATGTGTCATGTCCATGTGGCAGTTTTTGCCCTAGGTTGTGAAGCAACCTATATTTCTATCATTCCCAAAATTCCCAAAAAAATCTCATAAATTCTTTGGGGCATATCTTCATCAAATATGTAAAAATCCTTCCTTGCCTAGTTAAAAACTAATTCAACAATATTCATTTTCCTATTCTGTTCACAACAACACTTTATGAAGGAAATGCTATTTATATATTCTTGATTGCCCTCAGAATTTTTGGGCACTCTTTCCTATCCAAATTATTACCGCATGACAAAATTCAGCTCCATTTGCCTAGCAAATATTCCTCGTAAAATTTCCAAAGTTTTTGTCCACCTAGAAGCATTGTGAAGGAAGTACCTTTTTTATATCTCTAAATGACATGAAATTTATACAGTTCCTTCATGTGCCCAAATTATCAACCTCCTCCAAATTGCAGCTCAGTCAAATCATCTATGTGAGCCCAGGTTCAATTTATATTTTATGGCCAAATTGGCACATTGGAAAGCAAGTGTTATATAGACCCCTCCTATTACCCTCAAACTTTTCGGGCACTCTTCCATACCCAAATCATTGCCACATGATAATATTCAGCTCAATTTTCCTTGTAAATCTTTCTCGGGAAATTTTCAAAGTTTCTACCTTGAGAGAAGCTTTGTGAAGTAAGTACTAGCTAGGCTTACCCAAATGATCTGAAAATTTACCAGAGCATGACCATACCTAAGTAACTTACCTACACCAATTTTGAGCTCATTTCATTCATCCAATCTCTCTCACTAGTTTTCCCAAGTTTCTGTCCATAGAAGAGCATTGTGAAGGAAGTACTACTTTCGCATGTCCAAATGGTATCAATTTTCTACAATGCTTTCCTATGCCCAAATAACCATCCTCCACAAAATTTCAGCTCACTCCATTCATTATTTTGAGCCCAGCTTCAACATTCATATTTTTGTCCAGCGTGGTACTTTGCAAAGCAAGTACCACCTAGGATCCTCCTTTTGAGCTAAAAATTTGTGAAGACATTATCCTTAGTAGATGATCATCCTCAGCCAAAACTCACGCCCATTGGCCATGTGCATTTCCCGTACCGCTAATCAAACACTTGGCTGCTAATTCATGTTTGAGCATCGATCGGTCTCCTCGTGAGAATCTTATGTTGTAATTTTCTTCCTAGCACCAACCTGGGGAGTGCCCAACCCACTAGACATGCCTAGGCCGCCCAGAACACATGGCAACATTACAGTCATGCGGTGACCACGCGACGGGCATGCGAGTTTACGCGCTCTAGAGTTGGGGCCCTCGGCCACCTCCCAAACCTCGACGTATCGCCAACAAACCATGTATTTATGATTAAATAGGTCCTTATGTAACTAGAAATGATTTTTGGAAAAAATAAATAGCAAACTATGAGGCAGCTACAGTTCAAATTTGACCCGCTTCCAACTGAATTAGCGGAAATTTGTCTTTTTCATGAGAGGTGGATCAAAACTTTTTACACCCAACCATTTTGTCAATTGTGCATTAAATATGGCCTAGTATTTTATAAAAATGATTTGGTCCAATTTTGCAACAATTATTTGGTAGTTCCTTCACAAAAAAACCTCCTTTCGGGCACTCGAAAAATGGAAAATGGTTTTTTTGTCCAACGAAAATGAAAACTTCCTTGGGAAACATTGTTTGCCATTCCAATATGCACCCTTGTGCACAATATGAGATCATTTGAACAAACTATGCCATGGATGTGGCCATAAGATTGATCATTTGGCTTGAAAGCCATTGATCTCCACACGTGATAGCTCGTTTCTGAGAACACTTTTTTAAAATAATTGCCGTATTACAATTTTATTATTTTTCCTAGGAACTTGTCCACATATAATGACACAATGCGAAGGTTTCCCAATTTTTTGATTTTTTTTTGAATTTTTATGCCCGTTTCAAAATGCGGTCAAAACGGCGGGAATGACCGTTCCTAGCTAGTGGTTGAATCTTGGAATTTTTTTTGTGTTTCTATGATTAAATAGATACTTATGTACCTAGAAATGATTTTTGAAAAAAATAAAGAGCAAACTACAAGGTAGCTACAGTTCAAATTTGACCCGCTTCCAGCTGAATTAGCGGAAATTTGTCTTTTTCATGAGAGGTGGATCAAAACTTTTTACACCCAACCATTTTGTCAATTGTGCATTAAATATGGCCTAGTATTTTATAAAAATTATTTGGTCCAATTTTGCAACAATTATTTGGTAGTTCCTTCACAAAAAACCTCCTTTCGGGAACTCGAAAAATGGAAAATGGTTTTTTCGTCCAACGAAAATGAAAACTTCCTTGGGCAACATTATTTGCCATTCCAATATGCACCCTTGTGCACAATATGAGATCATTTGAACAAACTATGCAATGGATGTGGCCATAAGATTGATCATTTGGCTTGAAAGCCATGAATCTTCACGCATGATAGCTCGTTTCTGAGAACACTTTTTTAAAATAACTGTCGTATTATAACTTTATTATTTTTCCTGGAAACTTGGTCACATATAATGACACAATGCGAAGGTTTTCCAATTTTTGGATTTTTTTTTAATTTTTTATGCCCGTTTCAAAATGCGGTCAAAACGGCGGACTTGACTGTTCCTAGCTAGTTGTTGAATCATGGAAATATTTTGATGTTTTTCTAATTAAATAGATACTTATGTACCTACAAATGATTTTTGGAAAAAATAAAGAGCAAACTATAAGGCAGCTGTAGTTCAAATTTGATCCGCTTCCAGCTGGATCAGCAGAAATTTATCTTTTTTACTAGAGGTGGATAAAATCTTTTGACACCCAACTATTTGGTCATTTGTGCATTAAATATGTCCTAATAGTTTATAAAATTGATTTCATCAAATTTTGCAATAAATATATTGTAGGTCCTTCACAAAAAAACTCATTTTGGGCACTCGAAAAAGAGAAACTATTTTTTTTTTTGCAAAAAACTCATTTCCGACGACACCTTTTTAAAGATATTTATCTTATTCCATGTTGTTATTTTTTCTGAAAACTTGTTCACATTTTGGTGACACAATGAGAAGGTTTTCCATTTTTTTAGAATTTCTCAGATCACAAAGTAGCTTAAATGATTTTAACATATTATTTTAAGTCAACTACGACCAATTAGGATGGTCATAACATCGTACTGCATTCTGATTGGTCCGTGGACATATCACGCGGATCGTGCATCCAACACCGTCGGATGCTCAGGGATCCAACGGCTGTCCTCGACCCATCCACACCAACCCCGAAACCCTAGCTATGTCCTCTGGGTCAATTTCCATCCACCCCCCGCCTCCTTTCTTTCCCTCGCTCCCCGTTCCCCTCCCTTCCTCACCCGCGCAAACCCTAGCTCCTCTCGATCCCGTCCCCTTCCTCCTCGCCAGCTCCACCGATCCTCCCCTCGATCTCGTCGGAGCGGGCGGAGATCGGGCCGCGGCGATTCCCCACCCCACCCAGCCACAACGCAATGCCCAAATCAA
Source organism: Triticum urartu (assembly GCF_003073215.2). Classification (NCBI taxonomy): domain Eukaryota; kingdom Viridiplantae; phylum Streptophyta; class Magnoliopsida; order Poales; family Poaceae; genus Triticum; species Triticum urartu. The sequence goes on along the minus strand of NC_053023.1, from coordinate 653,483,074 downwards.
GCCTCCCCCTCCTCCGCCGCACCCATCCCCATCCCCACTCCAATTGCGCCGCCTGCCCCCGTCGACCGCTCCTCCGCCCCGCCGAGTCACCGCACACTGGTGAGTGAGCTTGTTTCTCATATCACCCAAAGCCGCGGATGGCCCTAATTAATTCCCCCCAATTTTGTCCCCTCGCAGGCCGCGGCGCCGTCGCCGTGGACGGGATGTGCGGCGGCCGTCCCCCCAGCGACCAACTCCTGCAGATGGAGACGCCCTGCGGCGCCCTCATGCGCGAGCTCCAGGTGCGCCCGTGGTTTGCCAGCGACCAGGACGACGCCGACGGCCTCCACAGTTGCTCCTTCTCCACATTCGCGCGCCATGGATGTCCTCTTCTGGTCCTGGCAACAGTAGTGCTATTACCTTAACTATCCTTGGTGCAATTGCTGAATCCGGTACAAATGGCAACCAGCAACACTGGCTACCAGGTAGCTGCTGATGTTCCCTTGCTCTACTAGTGCTGTGTTTTCCACCCAACATGGAGGTATGTGTTGCACTGTCGCTTATCAGCAGCCTTTTCCATGTGCAGCGCTCTACCGACGGCAGGAAAGAGGAACCAAGGCCCCCTCAGATACTACCAGGCTTGGGCAATAATGATAATGTGAAGCCTGACGTGTCGTCGATGGTACCATTTAGATTTAGGGCCTTATAATAGACAAACATTCATATCTTTGAGATGCTTTGCTTTGCTTTCTTTTCCACGTAATTGTTGATAGGGTTTTTATATATGGTTTAGTTTCAGCCTAAATCCACCACCGGTGATGGTTCATTTTACTCTAGTCTTTTGAGTGGAACCGACGGTTTGGGCATAAGCGGTTTGCTACCAAACAGCTTGGATGCATTGCCGAAGTTGTCTGCTTCGTAAGGCTTGGAAGTTTTATATGCAAAGACCTGAAGTAGTTATAGATCCTGTAAAGATAGATCATCATGTTGCTTCAGTCGGAATTGATTACTTTGGGCTTACTGGTCGCCACTTGCGATTTTCAAAATTGTCCATAATCTGCTTTGGTTACTCACCATTTTCTCTGCGTCCTGTGTTACTATCCGCCGAATGAGATATGAGAACCCCATCAGCATGCTTGATATATGTCTAGTTGAGATGGTGACTTAACTAGACCACATTTTGGTAGGCCAGGGCGTGTGCTTGTATTCAGGCTCAAAATGCGCCCCATTTACTTCACCTCTAGAATATCTCTTTGCTGTTTTTGTGGAATGGTAACATATGAATTGTCATACCTGCTTAAATCTTAGTCGCTACATGCTAGTAGGATATTATTTACCAATTCTATGTTCTGCGATTAAAACAAATCCATGACAGAGTTGCAGCAAACAGATTTTACCAGTTCTATCTTCTGTATCAAAACAAATCCACAACAGTTTTCCAATGACAGTAGCAGCAAACTAATTTTTATCAATTATATGTTCTGCGATTAAAACCAATTCTATCGAGGTAAACTGCAGATGCAGATGCGATTTTTATTAATTAGATCTTCTGCGATTAAAACCATATTGGGTAACAACTTGCTTCAACTGCAGATGCCTGCGATTAAAAATAAAGTTTCATTCATCTTATGGTATCTTGTTCTCTGTGATAACTCTTGACTTGCAAGATACAATGTTGATTTATTATATATACCCGCACAGCCAGTATATGGTGTTGTCTTATTCGGTCTGAACTTTGCATATGTTTATTCAGTTTACAACTAGGATTAGTTTCATGTGTTTATAAGAATTATTGATGCAAACCACTATGTTTGTGCATAGCAGGGACGACTCAGATCTGATGTTTTTGGTGTCTTGCTGGTTTTCAGGGCGCGGGTGGTGCAGTGGCCGCATGAACATGCTCAGGGGCATCATCGGCGGGGCGCTCAGGAGACGGGCGAGGTGGATGCTGCCCACCCAGACGGTACACAACATGGGGGAGTCCATCTCTGACCATCCCAAGCACGACCATGATAGACCTACAACGGCAGGTAGCATTTCCATCTCCATCTCCCTTCCCCTCTTCCTCGAAGTAGTAGCACATCATCAGGTAGTAGGACGGTGAATACATGTGTGCGGTAGCTTGTTCTGTAACTTGTTCAAATGATAAGAGAGGTTCCCATACAGCATCAGGTAGTAGTATCACATCATCAGCATCAGGTAGTAGCTTGTTCTGTAACTTGTGTCTCAGGTTGTTCAAATGATAAGAGAGGTTCCCATTGTGGTTACAACTACAATGTGTGATCCTAGCTATAAAATATAAGGGGCAGTCTGAACATTCATTTATAACTCTAATCTAGCTTGAACAAGTAATCGAGGGAGAACTTCCAGTTTCTTTTGTATGGCGTACATGTTGAATGTCGTTGGATGATGATCTAACCATTTTTCTCATCACAAAGTATGCATCGGCAATATAATTTGCAGCATTAGTTAGGTACTGTTGTATTCTTTTTTAGACTTGTATGAGTAAAATGCTATGAGCAAGAATAATGCTATGAGTAAATTTAGATTTCCTTGCTTTAGGCATAAGAATAAGCTGATAAGAACAGAATATTGATACTTTGCATGCTATGAGTAAAATGTTGGTACTTTGCTTGCCATGTCTGGCTCTTGTTTTGGTAGTAGTTTGCTTTGCTTATCCAGTAGTATCAGTCAACTGGCCAGCCTGGAGCAACTTGGTGTTGTACATGATGGTGTTAACTGTGAAATTGCCAAGTGTGAGAAAATTAGACCACCTGACCATTTCTTGCATGAATGCATTCTTTAAACAAGATGATGTGCTAGAGACATGCTACTATATTGCCTTCCTATAAACAAGTTGCTGTTTACTGTATTGCCTACTTGACAGTCACAAAGTTGCATTATTTGGCCACTGGTAGGGTAGGATATGCCCAAATGTGGTCAGTATAGGAACCATGGTCCCCTAATTTCTAGCAAAACTTGTGTAATGAGCTCTTGTTACCTTCTACTGATTTTTAGTCTTGTTTTTTTAGTACTTCTGTATTGGTATTCAGAAATAAAATTCATATGTTTCTGTATATGTTCTTTTAGATAAGTATGTCAATACATAACTAGTAATGTAAATGGTGTGACACAGTTCTTAATAAAAATGAAAATAACTTGTGAATGTCAATCTCATGTATCAGGGTCCTGTTCTTGTAAACCTTATGTAAAGCTAAAATTCTTGTGTGCAGGGCTACTAGTGATGCGGCACAGCAAGCAGTAGCAGGCACGCGAAGCAGCAGGGGGAGGGGGTCTCTCGAACATCGCTACTGTCACTGATTGATGATGGATGATCTCTCTCCCTCTCTTGCAAGCGTCTACAAATGCTGGTAGAAATAGAAATGGCAGCTCTAGTCCCTTGTTGTTGTAGTCCCATGTAGTTCCTTTTCTCAGACTGCCCTTTGTTGCTTCATTTCTATGTTAATTCAGTCTCTGTCGAATGTATGTACTATCTATTATCGTGGCTGTGTAATGAATCCTTTTGTGTTGAAAGAAATAAAATGGTTTGGATACATTTGTACATGTTGAGATGTCAAGCTTCTAAATGTATGTTGTGGATGCCCAAAATAGATTGGATTGTAAAAGGGCCGAGGCCCAAAAAAGAAATGAATTATAGAAGGCAACGTCCTAGAAAATAAAATGGGCTAGGCCCATGTAGCTAGTGAAAATTAACAGAAATAAATATATATTGAAAAGGCCGAATTGTTGGGCTAGGCCCATGTAGAAAATCGAATTGGACCGGGCTGAATCTTGTGCCACGTCAGATTGCCACGCTGGATGCCTACGTGGCCTGGGGAGGTTGCTAGTGACCAAAATAGAACAATAGGCTTATTTTGGTCATAAACGTTTGCGACCATTCCAGAAGAAAGGTCGCTATAGTCAGTTTACGACGGCCAGCTTTTGACCTTATGTTTTTGGTCACAAAAAGGTCACAAATGGAAATTTGTGACCATTCAATGACCAATAGTGGTGGTCAAAAGTTGACATATTTCTTGTACTGAATCATCTATGAAAGGATTGCTTCATCATGAGGGAGTATAGGAATTCCAATTTTTTCCAGAATAATCATGGCCTGAATGGCGGTTCAGGATCCGGCTCTCACGGACCTGGCTTTGGTGGTGGCGATCCAAAATCTGGTTTCTAGGGCCAAGGTAATCAAGGTGGTTTCAATCAACAGTCTGGTCAAGGGAATCAGTAGCAGCAATCTGGCTATCAGAGTAATCCGAAGCAGCTGAATAGTGGAGAATACCATGTGTTCACTACAAGCTTATGTAAACGATATCAGAAGCTTCATAAAAGGGCGGTGAACACAGTTGAGCCGGCGGTTCCCCGTTTCTTGAGATGGTCGGAACATCCTATTCTTTGGAGCCATGAGGATCACCCGCCCCGGGTTGACAATCCGGGTCAGTTAGCTTTGGCGGTTACACCCCAGGTTGGAGGGTACAAGTTTACTAAGGTACTCATGGATGGAGGCAGCAGCATCAATATCCTTTACTACGAAACTTTTCGTCGTATGAGTTTGACTGACAAGGATCTTAAGCCGTCTAATACTATTTTTCATGGTGTGGTGCCTGATACTTCTCCAACGTATCTATAATTTATGAAGTATTCATGCCATGTTGACAATAGTTTTATATGATTTTGGTATGATTTGATTAGACTAACCCGGACTAACGCTGTTTTCAGCAGAACTACCGTCGTGTTGTTTTTGTGCAGAAATAAAAGTTCTTGGAATGCGATGAAAATCAACAGAGATTTTTTCTGGAAAATATAAAAAATACTGGAACGAAGAGTTACCGGAGGGGAGGCCCGTGGGCCCCATGATGGTGGAGGGTGCGCCCCTGTGCCTCGTGGACTCCCCGTGGGGCCCCCTGACTTGTTCTTGATGCCAACCTTTCCTATAAATGCCCAAACCTCTAGAAAATAACCTAGATCGGAAGTTCCACCGCCGCAAGCCTCTGTAGCCACGAGAAGTCAATCTAGGCCCTCTCTGGCACCCTCCCGGAGGGGGCCATCATCACCGGAGGCCATGGGGGAGGATCCCGGAGGGGCCATCATTGCCATGAAGGCCAAGGACCAGAGGGAGAACCTCTCCCCATCCAGGCGGGAGGCCATGGAGGAGGAAGCACAAGGGGGAGAACCTCTCCTCCTCTCTCTCGGTGGCGCCGTACTACCATCGAGAGGGGAATCATCGTCGCGGTGATCGTCTTCATGAACATCACCATCCTCATCTCTTTTACGCGGTCCACTCTCCCGCATCCCGCTGTAATCCCTACTTGAACATGGTGCTTTATGCCACATATTATGATCCAATGATGTGTTGCCATCCTATGATGTTTTGAGTAGATATCATTTGTCTTTGGGTTGATTGATGATCTAGATTGGTATGAGTTGTATTTTTTTGGTGCTGTCCTATTGTGCCCTCCGTGTCACACAAGCATGAGGGATTCCCGATGTAGGGTGTTGCAATACGTTTCATGATTCGCTTATAGTGGGTTGCTTGAGTGACAGAAGCATAAACCCGAGTAAGGGGGTTGTTGCGTATGGGATAAAGGGGACTTGATGCTTTAATGCTATGGTTGGGTTTTACCTTAATGATCTTTAGTAGCTGCGGATGCTTGCTAGAGTTCCAATCATAAGTGGATATGATCCAAGAAGAGAAAGTATGTTAGCTTATGCCTCTCCCTCATACGAAATTGCAATGACGACTACCGGTCTTGTTAACAATTGCCTAGGATAATTCCGCACACCGACCCATCATTATTCCACACTCGCTATTTATAATATTTAGTAATATATTCTAACTTTATGGTAATAGCACCTACTTTTATGTTTTAGCTCTCCGATATCATGCAAAGTTATCCTCTTCATACCCACAACGTAGTTTTATTTCTCGTTTCTAGTTGGAAGCAAATGTTCGGTGTACGTAGAGTCGTATCAGTGGCATATATGACTTGAGAGAATATTGATCTTACCTTTAGCTCCTTGTGGGTTCGACACTCCATACTTATCACTTCCACCATTTGGAATTTCTACGATGATTCCCTGCACTTGGGTATTATCAAGCTCTTTTCTAGCGCCGTTGCCGGGGAGCAATAGCGTGGGGTTGGTATTCTCGTGTGTGCTTGTTTGCTTTCTTCACTAAGTAGATTTTGTTTGTCCTTTTTGTTTCTGTTTAGTTGTGAGTGAAACATATAAAAATTAAAAAGAATGAAAATACAAAAATATTTACTTGCTTCTCATGCCTACAAAAGTTTTTCAATAAGAGAAGTGATTGGAAGGTTATGCATTGGAGAAGTGAGGGTCGACCTTGTACACTTGTATTCATGCTCATGGAAACAATGTAAAAAAATTCATGGAAGCTTCTCTGAAAATAATTATCCCCTTGTATATTTCCATTGTATTATAAAAATAATGTGCCAAGCTTTGGTTTTAGGATGATTAGATTGCTTGTTTACTATGTGCAATACAAAAACAGAAACTTTGGCTGTAGTGCGTGAATTTACATTATTTTACTGGAAAGTCAAATGGCTCTGAAACTTTTTTCACATTACCTCTTTACAAATTTTTTAATTTTCATATTTTTTAGAATTTTTTGGAGTTACAGAAGTTTACTAAACTTCCAGATTACTACAGATTGTCCTGTTTTTGACAGATTCTGTTTTCTATGTGTTGTTCGCTTATTTTGATGAATCTATGGGTAGTATCAGGGGGTATGAACCATGGTGAAGTTGGAATACAGTATATATAGTTCCAATATGAAATTGGAATAAGTTTTCAATAGTACCTAAAGGTAGTGATTTGCTTTATTATGCTAACGGATCTCACAAAGTTTTTGTTAACGTTTTGTGTGGATGAAGTGTTCGAAGATCGAGGAGCTATCAATATGAGAAGAATAAAGAGAGGCAAGAGTTCAATCTTGGGGATGCCCAAGGCACACCAAGTAAATATTCCAAGGATACTCAAGCATCTAAGCTTGGGGATGCCCCGGTTGGCATCCCATCTTTCTTCTTCAACAATTATTGGCATACCTTGGTTTTTGTTTTGTTCACATGATTTGTGCCCTTTGTGTTTTTCTTTTTCTTTAAGAACCATGCTAGTATGAGATGTCCCTTCATCGATTTATAGAATGATTCATGTGCTTCACTTATATCTTTTGAGTATGACCTTATAGAATGCTCTTTGTGCTTCACTTAAATCTTTTGAGTATGGTTTTATAGAATGCTTCGTGTGCTTCACTTATATATTTTGAGCTTGGATATTGGTTAGTCTATATTAGTTGTAGAATGCTCCATGAACTTCACTTATATATTTTGGATTATGAATAATACTATCATCTAAAGCGGGTTTGGAAGAGTGTCAACTTTAGGAATTAGTGATCCCACTATTCCGAATGAGAAGAATTTTGCTTATGTGGAGAGTAGAAAAATTTCTATGCTTGTAGATCATGAAAAGAATGCTTTATGTGATGGTTATATTGTTGAATTCATTCATGATGCTACTGAAAATTATTATGAGGGAGGAATAGATGCTTGTAGGAGTTGCAATAATATCAAGTTTCCTCTCTATGTGCTTAAAGTTTTGAAGTTATACTTGTTTTGCCTTCCTATGCTAGTTGATTCTTGTTCCTATAAATTATGTGCTCACAAAATACCTAGGCATAGGAAGTGGGTTAGATTCAATTGTGCTAGTTATATTCTTCATGATGCTCTCCTTATGTTTCAATTCTTTTCTTTTATGTGAGCATCATTGAAATCATCATGCCTAGTAGCTAAAAGGCATTAAAGAAAAGCGCTTGTTGGGAGACAACCCAATATTTACCCTTACTGTTTTTGTGTGTTTACATGATTAAGCTACTGTAGTAGTCATGTTTTATAGCTTTTGTTTCAATAAAGTGCCAAGTAAGACCTTTGGGAAGACTTGGGTGAAAGTTAATGTGATCTTTCTGTAAAAAACAGAAACTTTGCGCTCACAAGATTAGCTGCCATTTTTTACAGAAGAGAGATTTTGAGTTGATTCTTTTTGCAGAAGATTAATAGATGAATTCCTCACGTACACCTATTTCTTTCATAATTTTTGGAGTAGCATAAGTATGGTTTCTGTTCAGATCATTACAGATTGTTCTTTTTCTCACAGATTCTGTTTTCATTGCATAGTTTGCTTGTTTTCTAGTTTCTATGGCTTATATTTCTCAATACAAATTGTAGAAATGGTATGGTACAGTAGGAATTTTGTGAGGACAATTATTAACCATGTCTTTGACAGTACCAAAGTGAATGGTTTACTCTTTATCATACTAACCTATCTCATGAAGTTCCGTCAAGTTTTGTCACTACAAAAAAAAAGACACATCCGTGACATTTTGGGCCGAACGAATTTTTTTTCTGTCATACATATGACACTTCTATGACGATAATTATGACAAAACCCGGTATCATCATAAATGTGGTGAGCTCCTACTTCTATGACAATAAATCATGACAGAAAATGAGCTTTTCATCCTGGGCGGGCCGGAGACGCAGATGCATGACATTCTTTGGGCCGTCCATGACGGAAAAAACCGTGGTAGAAGCGAGGGGGAGGAAAATTTCGGGGAGTTCCCGGTTACGGTGGGAGGTCGGGGGCCGAGCGATGCGCGTTTCTCTCGTACACGTACGCGCGTGTGTGCGAGGCGTTGGCTCTAACTGAACCCGAGCGAGGCGTTGGGCTCTAAGTGAACCCGAGCGATTGCATTGCAGGCTACGCGTTATTGAACCCGAGCGATCGATCGATGGCTGTTAACTGAACCCGATCGAGCGATTCCTTGGCTACTGCTGCTAACTGAAGCCGGTCGATGGGATGAACAGTGAGCGTTGCGGGGGGGGGGGGGGGATGAACAGTGAGCGGTGGCGTTGCCTCTGGATGAACAGGACCCCGTGGTGTGGTGGAGGGCTGGATGAACAGTACACGGTGGAGGGGTGCCCGTGGAGGGGTGGATGAACAGGACCCCATGGTGTGGAGGGCAGTATGAACAGTAGACGGTGGAGGGTGCTTGAACAGGACCCCGTGGTGTGGAGGGCTGGATGAAAAGTAGACGGTGGAGGGGTGGTTGAACAGTAGCCGGTGGAGTAGCGCGCGGTGGAGGCTGGATGAACAGGAGCCCGTGGAGGCTGGAGGAGGTCGACGGTGGATGAACAGTAGCCCGTGGAGGCTGGAGGGGGTCGACGATGGAGATGAACAGTATTCCGTGGAGTCCCGTTTTGCGGTACGCCACACCCCTCCCGATGAACAGGACCCCCGTTTCGACCGTAGCGCTCCAACACAAGTTTGTTACCTCTGTTTTGCGGTACGCCACACCCCTCCCGATCAACAGGACCCCCGTTTCGACCGTAGGAGGTCCGTTTCCTCCGTTTTGCGGTATGCCACACCCCTCCCGATCAACAGGACCCCCGTTTCGACCGTAGGAGGTCCGTTTCCTCCGTTCTGCGGTACGCCACACCCCTCCCGATCAACAGGACCCCCGTTTCGACCGTAGGAGGTCTGTTTCCTCCGTTGTGCGGTACGCCAGGCCTCGTTTCCATCGCCTGTTCCGTCCAAGCCCTCCCGATGAACACGACCACGCATTCCGTTCCGACCCAGCCGCGTTGCCTCCCGATGAACACGACGCATTCCGTTGCCTCCCCATGAACACGACGACGACGTTGTTTCTCTGTTCCGACCCAGCCATGTCAACGAGCCCTCGTCGTACGTATGCGCGAGTAGGCGTTCGAGACCCCGCCCGTATGTACACATACGTGGCCGTATTTTCTTTCTTGCACCCTGGCCGCTGTATGTACGTGTACATGCTACGTGCACGCCTCTACTACGACACGTACGCGCCTCTACTACGACACGTGCGCGCCTCTACATCGACCAGTATATATGTACGTACACGTTCGCGACCAGAATGACAACGCTACGTACGCTTCGACCAGGTGGGTCCCGACTGTAAGGCACTTCCTTGCGTGCGAAGATGTAGCTAGTGGGTCCCAGCAGTCAGGGGCAAACATTTTTTTCATGAAATACGGTGGCCCGTCCGATGGGTCTCCGCTGTCAGGTGGAGGAATAATTATTTTGCACGTAATAAGGAGGCACTTCCTTGCTGCGGCCGTGGACCCAGCTGTCAGCCTCTCCACATACAGTCCACGTCTGATGGAAGTTGTTCCTTGACCACATTGACCACGCCGCGCCGAGAGCACCAGGGCGGTGGACGACGGTGATGCCTAGGAAGGGGACGACGGGGAGCCGGGGAAGACGCGGCAGTGGAAGCCCCCGCGCGCGCGGAGAGGAGTACGAGGGTTCACTGGTTCGGCTGCGGTGTGATGCTGCCGTCGCCGCAGGGCCTGGCCAGCGGTGGGAATAGTAGGGGCGGTGAGGCCTCCACGGCAGCACAGCCGGCCACGGGAGGCAGGAGCATGCGGCACGACCGGCGCTGCTTTGGGCGGCTGGAGCAAGAAGACCAGAGGTTGAAAAGCACTACGGCCGTTGGATGGACATCGTACAGTCAGTGGAGCTAGAATCGTTCATATTGACTAAAGTTGACAAAGGCCCCCGTCCCAGTCAACTTAGTAGGCCCACAAGTCAGCCTGCCACCATGGTGGGTCCCGGCTAGCAGGGTAAGTATTCATTTTTTTGTGCGTAATAAGGAGGCACTTCCGGTGGGTCCGAGCTGAAAGCAGGGGGAACGTTTTTTTCGCGAAATACGCTGGCCCGTCCGGTGGGTCCGAGCAGTCAGGGGGGAAACCTTTTTTCGCGAAATAAGGTGGCCCGTCTGGTGGGTCCCTGCTGTAAGGTGGAGGAATAATTATTTTGCGCGTAATAAGGAGGCACTTCCTTGCGGCCGCCTGCACCCAGCTTTCAGCCTCTCCATGTACAGTACTCTTCCGATGGAAGTCGGTCGTTGACCACGTTGACCACGCCACGCCGAGCGCACCAGGGTGGTGGACGACGGCGAGGACGACGCGGAGCCGGGGAAGACGCGGCAGTGGATGCCCACGCGTAGACGAGTACGAGGGTTCACTGGTTCGCTGCGGTGTGAGGCTGCCGTCGCCGCAGAATAACAGGGGGTGTGAGTGAGTAGAGGGATGGCCTGGCCAGCGGTAGGAGTAGTAGGGGCGGTGAGGCCTCTGCCTCATCACAGCCGGCCACGAGAGGCAGGAGCACGAGGCACGACCGGCGCTGGTTTGGGCGGCTGGAGCAAGAAGACCAGAGGTTGAAGAAGCACCACGGTCGTTGGATGGACATCGTACGGTCACTGGAGCTAGAATCGTGCATATTGACTAAGTTGACATAGCCCTCCGTCCCCGTCAACTTAGTAGGCCCACAAGTTAGCCTCCCACCAAGGTGGGTCCTAGCTAGCAGGGGGTATTCATTTTTTTGTGCGTAATAAGGAGGCACTTCCTTGCGTGCGAAGATATAGCTGGTGGGTCCGAGCTGTCAGCGGCGGTAATGTTTTTTTCGTGAAATACAGAGGCCGTTTCGGTGGGTCCCAGATGTCAGGTGGAGGAAATCATTATTTTGCGCGTAATAAGGAGGCATTTCCTTGCGTGCGGCCTTGGACCCAGCTGTCAGCCTCTCCACGTACAATCCATGTCAGATGCATGTCGGTCGTTGACCACGCTGACCACGCCACGCCGAGAGCACTAGGGCGGTGGACGACGGTGAGGCCTAGGAAGGGAACGACACGGAGGCAGGGAAGACTCAGCCGTTGTTTTTGTTTCCCACGCGGAGGGGAGTACGACTGTACGAGGGTTTACTGGTTCGTCTGCCGTCGCCGGAGAATAACAGCAGGTGTGGGTGAGTAGAGGGATGGCTAGGCCAACGATGGGAGTATGGTGGGGTGCTGAGGCCTGCGCGGCAGCACAGCCGGCCGCGGGGAGGAGGGAGCTGGCAGTCCCGCCGGCGCTTGTTTGAGCGGCTGGAGCAGGAACAGCAGAGATAGAAAAAGCACGACGGCCGTTGGATGGACATCCAACAGTATACATGCCATTTGTGGAAAGCCTCAAATCTATGGAAAACAGCATACAGCCCATCTGCCATTATTTCAAATAATTTACAGCCCATTTGCTAATTCTTACGTGTTTTTTTGGAGCCCACATTCTTTATGTTAGCATTACAGCCCATATTGTGGCCACGGTTAAAAAATTATACGAAATTTTGCATATGTCGGTGCGGTCTGAACTGTTTTTAATCCTGAAATTTCGAGTCACATTCAGTCTGATTCTAAAAATAAATGTATATCAATATAAAATCCAATAAATTTTCCACGCATAAAAATCAATGCAATTTAAAATCTCGAAATGAAAAAAAGATATTTGAAAATAATTGCCGGTTTGATGTGTTTTAAAAATGTACAGCCCATTTCTCATTACTGATAGGCCACTCTCCTTGTCTTGAAAGATTTGCAGCCCAACAGGCCTGATAAATCACAAAAAACTGGGCTAGCCATTTTCAGAAAGAAAGAAAAACTACTGGGCTGGTCTGTGGTAAACATAAAAGAAAAGGCTGTCTAAACAGGCCAGAGTGTCCCGCACAGCCCAGTTGACACCTTGCTTCTGTCTCAAAAACAATTTAGATAAATGCCACTCCAATTATGGCGATTCATAAAAATGCCACTGCAATTTCCAAACTTTGAAAAATGCCACTGCAATTTTTGCAAACTTTGAAAAACGCCACTGCAGTTTGCAAACTTTGAAAAATGCCACTCCAGACTTCGAAAAATGCCAATAGAAATGGCATGAAATGGCATTTTTCAAAGTTTGGAAATTGCAGTGGCATTTCTCGGATACACCAGATTTGGAGTGGCATTTATCAAATTAACCCAAAACTGATGGGTCCCTGGTGTCAGCCGCTCGTTGTGCAATTCTCTTGTTTATTGACTACGTTGACAATGGCATGGGACCGAGATGTCAGAAATCCACTAGGAGGAGCCATTTTTTTATTGGCTTGAAATAAGGAGGCACTTGCTTGTGTACTGCCATCCACCATCTGCTGTCCATGCTAAACGCCGACACCGGCGTCCTCCACCTTGCCTCGAACTTGCCAGAGGTGCGATAGGGCGCGTTGCTCACGCGCGTTGGCCCTTTCCATGCCGGCGTGGTCCACCGATGCTTCGGCTTCCAAGCGGGAAACCCACTTGACGAGCTGGTAGTAAAAATCAGCGTCGTGAACGCGTGCGTGCCCGACAGCCTCCAGGGCTATTTGTCGGGCGCCAGCCTCCATGTAGTCGGCCCAGTTGCGGGCGCTCTGCTCGCGACTCAGAGCGTCGGTCCGCTGCTGCTCCATGTCCCGCTGGCGGCGCAAATCAGTGATACGCTGCTCCTCCGCCAGAAGGTCGCGCTCCAACAACTCCTGCTCCTCCTCCATGTGGTCGCGCTCCAACAACTCCTCGATCTCCGCATAGCCATCTAAAGACAGATAGAATGCCTCCTCCCTCCGTCTGCCTTCCGGTGAAAACTCGAACGCTAGTTCCGGAGGTTACCGCCTCCGGCGTCGCCTACCGCGGACGGGCGGGGGCATGGCGGACGTGGCGAGTGACGTCAGGGCGGTGGGGGCTTATGAGGATATGGCGAGTTGGGTCACGGTGGCACCTCAGAAGGCCGGGAAACAATACTTATAGGCGGAAGGTAGCGCGACGGTCATTGGAATTCAATGCATAATGCTTAGCGCGCCACCTTGCCGTGGAAAACTAGAGAAACTGAAATTATGACTGTGTCGTCTCGTCCGGTCTGGGTCGCAGGCCGGCATGGCGGTAAAACGAGTGCACTCGAATCATCTCCCTCCTTGTCAATAATGATTCCACGGATTTAAAGCGTATCTTTTTCGCATTAGTTAGCTGCCTTAATTACGGCTGGCTGCATGCAGGCACTCAGAATCGCTCGCAGGCAGTACGTGAAGCAGCATGCAGCCACTTAAATCGCTGGAATTAATTAGGCTTAAACTTCTGCATGCTGAGGGCACGCATGTAGCCACTTAAATCGCTGGAATTTATTAGGCTTAAACTTCTGCATGCCGTTAATTATTTCCATGCCTTGGTCTTGCTGCTTTGCTCATGGGACTAATAAATCCCGTACGGAGGGAGTACCTTGGTTGGTGAGAGGTTTGAATTAAGCCCTGCAAACCGGAAAGGAGGTACTAGTACGTGTGTGATCCGCTATTTATTCGTGTAGGATCGAGTAGGTCATTTCTTGAATTGAGCCCTGCAAACCGGAAAGGAGGTAGTACGTGCGTGATCCGCTATTTATCCGTGTAGGATCGATAGTGTAGCTTGTCAGTTTCTTCAGAGGTAGGCATTTTTATCCGTGTAGGATCGATAGTGTAGCTTGTCAGTTTCTTCAGAGGTAGGCATTTTTATTCAAAAAACTGCCACTTCGCATCTTGCGTCGCAAATAAAACTGCCAGGAGCGCATTTGTAGGCTTGCTAGTGATCGATCAGCAACTTGTAAACACTGAGCGAATAGAAATAAGTAACTGTTAATGCATCTCAATGATTCACAGATCATATGCAAATATGTAACTCCAAAAGCAAAGATCAGCCACTTTGGATCTTGCGTCGCAAATAAAACTAACTAGTACGATTCCCATACATAAGATCAACATGTTAATGCATCTCAATGACTCACAGATCATATACAAATATGTAGCTCCAAAAGCAAAGATCTAGAAAAAACATCTGTTCTTCCTACTAACATGGATGCTTCTATTGGCCAACATTCAGTACAGACTGAAAGACAAATTTGTTTGTGAAGTCTACAATTCCTCTTGCAAACATAAGTGGTTTCACCAACAGCTGGAACCATGAGAATGAACCAGACATGATGGAGGAACATGCACTGCAATATGATTTGGTCTTCCCTCGATCACACTGCGAGACTATTTTTGGAATACAAACTTTAACTTAGGCAAAATGATGCCCATTGTATAATCAGACCAAAGCAATGAAGCACCTAGTGTTGGCCAATAAATAGTACAGTACTACTTTTCTGCAGTCCATGAAGTGAATATCCAATCTTTCTGTGTCTATTTTCAAATGGCACTGCATGCAGTGACTATACTATTCTCTTGTGCAGTTCAACCAAAATTGCGGGCACTTTGTTTGTTTGCCAAATAGCAACGGGCAGACATCTTTGTCTGCGCAAATATCAAGCAGCTAGTAAACATATACCACACCTTGTATTTTCGGTTTAAACATGTCTCTTCCGCTTAGCATCTATCATGTTCTGCACTGGACAATCTGATATAGTTATGTTTTGCCCTGGACAATTTCATACTGAATTGATTTGCTGGTTCAGAGCAGAAATATAGCGCCTATTCTTCATCAGACCAAGGATATCCATGTTCGTAGTGATGGAAGAGGTCAAATCGATACAACCGAAATTGAGCATCCAATCATTGAATCCTGTCCTGCACCTCCAATGTAGGTCCACCCTGCCAATAAATTAACATGCAAACCACTAGTATTACTATCTAATGACAGTACAAAAAGAGTAGCAAGATAGTAGCAAACCATGTACCTTCGTAATGAACAGCTCATAGTGCCACCAATTGGATATAAAGGTTGGGGAAAAAACATGCTCCTAATGTTGAACCAGTTGGACTTTTTGTGCAGTTCCACTAAAATCGAGCATCCCTGTTTGCATAGATATTGAAAGTGTGATTACTCTAAAAGTGGCGCTAGTTGAAGCACAGACTCACAAATATAAGCATTCCAATTTCTTAATGGGAAAAGGTAGCAAGATTGTTTCTAACCACCTGTTTGAAGGAATAAATAAAGCAACAGCGGCTGATGTGAGGAAGGCATACATAGTTTTTTCTGGAAAAGTGAGCCATTTCCTGACCTTTCCTCTTCTTTTAAGCAAATTTTGTGCAGTTCTACTAAAATAAAATGCCATCACCGCCTTGACAATTCAGTGACACTGTACAAAAGGAAATGACTTAACATTACATCATGATGTCAGGTATGTAGTCGACAGGCATTAGAGACAAACATACAGACCTCCTCAAGAGAACAGCCGGAGGAGGAGGTGCCAACTCTTGACCTTTCCTCTTGTCTTCATAATTGTCTGTGCAGTTTAACCAAAATAAAATGACATCAGCGCCTTGGCATTTTGGTGACACTATACAAAAAATTAACTTATCTCATGAAAGTGAGGTATGTAATCTATAAGCATTAACAGTGCAAAAATCTTAAGGTAGCAACAAGTTTCATCGTTGGTATACTGGCTGTGCAACAACATTAGAATGCCTTAGCTGAAAAATCTTTAATACATCCACAATCAACAGCTAACCCTGAAATAATCCAGTGACATTAAATGGCATTGCTTAAATTTATGGGTGGCATTAGACTGAGAGCGACATTAGTTAATGTGGCATCACTTTAGCAGTAGCATTGCTTGACTTGACTGCTGGTGTTATACTAACAGCAAAAAAAGTGGCAATAAGAGCATGGGAGGCCCATTCGGACAGTGGGCGCACCAGTACGATGTACCTCCACGGACGCAGAGTGGTGAGGGAGGTATGGTTGCCCAGAGCAACAAATATCCAGGCCGCATATGTGGATTATGGTCCCATTTTTGTTCTCTTTAGCCACCTTTTTCCTATGCGAGGACAACAAACCGATCGACCTGGTCATTCTCTATTGCGTTGTCATGCCTTTCTACCCTTCTTCAACCAAGAGACACGAGACACGTTCCTTAGCTACTGATTTTCCCCTTTTCAACCTAGATGCGGGTTCGATGCCTACTCTCTTGGACAGTACAGTCTCCCTTCCTTTCCTTATTCAACCCAGACATGGATTAGTCTACATGAAGTAGGGTTTCCTTTAATAGTGCAAATTATGGTTTTCGTCTGCGTGGCCAGCAGAGTAGAGGATAGCAAATTGGGAAGATGGTGGAGTGGAAAAAGATCCACAAGCAACAACGTAGCAGATGGGGCAATAGAACAAGGTTATGGCTTGAAAAGAGGTAGCATACCTGAGGGTCGGCGGGAAGTGGCTTCGCTCATGGTTGTCGTCCTCCGCACACACTACGGCAGCGAGCTTGGGGACGGAGGCCATCCCGCGCGGGCGCTAGGTCTGAGAGGACGGCCTTGTCGTCAGTGCATGACCTCGCTCGCCGACGATGAGTGCATCAACGTTGCACGTCCTTCTCTTCCCCGGCGGATCTGTGACCACCGGTGAGGAGGGCGAGAGGGGCCGTATTTTTTAGATCTGGAGAGAGGGTGGTAGTGTGAGAAGCAAGTGGGCAGCCCTTAGCAAGAAAGCGCTAAAGCTCCAGCCTATATATCTTTTTTATACTACTAGTACTGGAGGTGGGGTAGTGGTAGAGTAGTTTATATTTTGTCTGCATACAGTACCAGTTAGTCATGCTTCAAAACTGATCAGCACGCCATTAAAAAATAAAGGTCGATAACTAATGCGGCACCTCGGGCCAACATGGCCAGATCGCATTTTGCACGAGAAATTACACACCATGTTTCATTGACATGTGGTCCCGTTCCAACATATCAGTGAGATGACGGCGAGTAGTAGGAGTATTTCCGAACGGACGTGTAGGCCGAGGCGCCTCTTCGTGAACCGTGGCAAACTCGCAACCGTCCACCGACTCTTCGCCTTTCCCTCTCGATTTGGAACTGTTGTCGTACGCTCTTCCTCTCCCTCCTCCATTTTCCTTCAGCCCTTCACCCTTTCTTCTGCCATTGTTCGATCGTCTTCTCCATGGAGGGAACAGGCCGGAAACGACCCCGTTATTCTTGCCCCGATTTGAAAGATGACGTGGTGGAGGAACTCATTGATCGGTGCGACATCATCACCTCGGCTAGCATGGCAGGTTCGTTCAAGCCCATTCTTGACTCAACTAATAACATCATTGCAAGGAACCCAAGGGTCCAGGAGCGGTTTGATCTCCCCTATCTTCTTCGCCATGACCCTGCTCGCTGGCGAGCGGACGACGGAGACCTCACCTTGTGCATGTTGATGCCGCTTAATAATGATACGTGTGATGTCAAGATGCCATCGCTTAAGGGTAAGTCCTGGGCTGGCGCAAATGGAGATTGGGTTGTTTATATTGGGTACAATTGCGAGTGGGAACTTGTGAATGTGTACACTCGTCAGCGGATTCCACTTCCAAAAATCTCTGAGTGCCCTGAGGTTGAGCACACAGATGATCTACCTACGTTCAAATACAATCATGGTGACCGTCGTCTATGGAAGATAGCAATTTGTCGAGTTCCCAATTGCTCTTGGAATTACAAAAACTATGATGTTGTTGCTATCTTCGACAAGCTTGTTGCCGTCCTTGATGGTTTCACTCTATGGATATTGCTCAAAAATTAGTTTCTGCACACAGATGAGTACTGTGATGCAATTCAATACGAGGGCCTTGTGTTTGCTTCCACCACTCATGGCACTGTTTTTGCATGGCATCCTCGTTGTTTCGGTACGTTTGTCTTCCACCATAATTATAATTGTTTCATCCACATGCATGCGGGTTAGCAAGTTTCCCTTTACTAATTAACCTTCTTCTTGTGTTTCCAAGGTCCTGTGAACATCCCACCACCTATACTTGAAGATTTTTATAACCAAGGGGGAGATGACGATGGTGATGATCACGAGAATGAGGACGAGCAGCGCCGATATACTCTGTGGCGCCTGGCAACTAACTCCAATGGATCACCTCTTCTTGTGTGTATACAGCCCACTGATGATGTTACTGCTAAGGAAGCAGGTGTAGTCTCCCATGGTCGCACTCTCCGGACCTATTCCAACACCCGTTGCATGGTATTCGGGATGGATACTAGTGTGCTAGCGCCAACTCCTTCTCCCTGGCACAGAATTGATAGTCTTGGAGAAAACTCGCTCTTCCTTGGACGAAACTATCCGATGATGGTGAAAGGCGATCCAACCGCTGCTGACACATCTATGAGAAGCAACTGTGTCTATACCTCGGACATTTGCGTGGTTCCCTACCCTGGTACTGATATAGTAGGCCGCTTCACCCTGGATGATCAGTCCTGCGTTGGTCTCCAGATCGACAATGCATGGCCCGTCCTAGATAATCACTTGTGGTTCAAAGTAAGTGTTTCCAACGCCGAGGAATGGTTGAGTTGAAGTTCATTTCATTGCTTGTTATTTGTTGTGTGGTGAAAACTTTAGTATTTATAATGTATCCTCGTTGTCGATGTGGGTTGATGACCTGTTGTTCTATGTAATAAAATGATATGCCTGTGATAAACTTACTAAATTTATGAATGGCTTTTGAGTCGCTTCTCTGAGTGAGTGGTGCGACGAGGCAAAAAAATATTTTCCGAATACATAATTGTACGTGCATTGCAACAGGTTATCGCATGAGGCCAATCAACAATAGTAGTACACTATTTGTACTAGCTTCACATGCTTCGCGCTTCGGGCGGGTGTTTTTACTGTAGCCATATGTTAATGTGTTCGTTGTACGTAACCAGCACCTCGAATCCTTGATATACTAGTAGTATAGTATATAGTAGGAGTAAGTAGTAGGAGTAGTAGGGTGGCATGGGTCAGAACAAGCATTCACGTCCAGGAGTACGGCACACGCCACCACCACGACATCCATCTTACACCATATTATTTCTTGGAGTCCGTGCGAGAGCAATCTCTTCAACCTCGTCGTTTCTCTAACTTTAGCCATCGCGCGGCAGGCGAGGTGGGGGTTTGCCGATAGTCGGTTTCCTTAACTGCGGTCCCACTTGTAAGGCCAACTCCAACGCACGACCCCAAATGGACCTCCATTTTGCATGAACTCCAACGATAATTTTGACTAGAAAAGCAGGACCAAAGAAAACAAGAACCACAAGAATACATTTTACTACTCCTGTAGTAAGTTGGATTAGTGCCTTCTTGATGCATTCATTATTGATCTGCGGAGGCTCGATCTAGCCTGCTTCTTTCTTCTTCGAGTGTAAAGAAGTAGACGTTGCTTCCTCGCATCTAGTCTCATGTCTAGCCTCTATTCTATACTAGCTAAAAGTGATAGAACATCTACTAAATTGCGCTCTATCAATATATGGATGTACTCTTCTTCCCAATACAAAAACTTGCATCCATTCTACTCCCTCCATTGCACAATACATGCCTTCTATTTGTCAAAATATATATGTATCTAGACATGTCTTAGTATATAGGTACATCCATTCTACTCCCTCCGTTGCACAATACATGCCTTCTATTTGTCAAAATATATATGTATCTAGAGATGTCTTAGTATATAGGTACATCCATTTTTGGATAAATGGAAGTCAAGTATTTTGGAATGGAGGGAGTACACAATAAAATTTTTAAGTTAGCACAACTAGTCTAATCCGAGAGCAGAACCGAAGATTTGGTCGGGTTCTTCCTCCTTTTGCCGACACGTGGGACATCCAGCATCCAGGTCGTGTCATGAAAGAAAATAGAGTGGTAGTTGAAGCCACGAGATGTGCATCTTGGGTTAAACTGTAAATAGAATCTTACTACTCTTGATTAACTCCAAAAGAGGCCACCGAAGATCTTTATTGGATTTGTTTTTCATCACCAGCACGTCGAGGTGAAAGATGTGCAGGTTCAGTGGGTCCTCTTGCGTTTTCACTGACATGTGGGGCCGCATGTGAGCTAATAGACGATGGGCTCCACGCGTCCGTTGGCTGGCTGAGAAGAGAGATAGAGGAGGGCTGAGCACAGACTGCAGGAAATTTGTTCTACGTACCTCGATATAGGCTCGATATAGTGGGGTGGCATGGGCCATAACTAGCATTCACGTCTAGCAGTACGGCACACGCCACCCACGGCACACGCCACCCACACGAGTCCCATCCGACACCAATTTTCTTGCAGTCCGTGCTACAACCATCTCTTCTCCCTCCTGTCCTCTTTTCCCAGCCATCGCGCGGTGGGCGGGGTGGGGGTTTGCCGATAGTCGGTTTGCTCAACTGCGGTCCCACTTGTAAGTGAAAATGCAACACCGCACGCATTCCCGCTTGAGCGGCGTGCCGGACCAACCGTGTGGGGGTGCGACGTGAACACAGCAGGCTTTTCCTTTTGAACTCGTAACTTGTAAAATTTGGTTATGCTCCATGGCGCGACCGATAGATAGAAAATAACGATTTTGCCTAGAGTAATGAGAAGTTTGGTTCTGGCGCCGTTCATGCATGGAGTACGTATGAAAATTATGAAGTTGATGTGAAAGGTAAGATAATTACTGTAGTATCATATACTACTACATGGATTTGACGGAAAGATAAAAATACATACGGATCCATCAACGTTCAACGACATCCTCACGCCCTAGTGCGCCGGGTCACCAACCGACGTGTGAGGAGCAGCGGCGTTGGCGGCGAGCTCAACGTGCTTCTGAACAGTGCCGTCCAAGGTTGCCCTGCGCTCCAAGAAGGCCAGCGTCCTATCGTCCTCCTCTTGCATGTAGTAGTCCTTGTGGATGATTTGCGCATAGACGTGGGTGATTATGTCGATGGTGTCTTGCTGCGCCAGGCGTTGCGCGGCGAGCGCGACCTCGGGGTGGACATTCTCCGGCGCGACGGCTAGCAGTCGCAGGGCCACCAGTGCGTCGAAGAGGTTGTTACCATAGTGGCCGTTGAGGGTGGCGGGCACCACAGAGCCTGGGCGTGTCAGTTGGAGGCTTACGTCAAAGTCGTCCGCAAGCTTCTTGACGACGGTGAACTTGTCGAGGAAACCGACGACGACCTCGTCGAACAAGGAGACGAAGCTGTCATCCAAGTGGGCCCTCGCCCTGGCGGCCTCAAGCAATACTACCTGCCGAGCCGCAGGCCGGCATCATGGACCATCTAGCACAGCCGGCTGATGCTCGTGCTCATCGCCTCCATGGGTCTAGCGTAGCTTCTAGTCAAATGATCTTGCGATTCGAGTGATCACTCAGCCCTTGGTTAGCGTGCGTAGGTGCGTAGGATTTCGTACTACTCCTCGGCCCTCTACTGCACCTGCCTTTGGCTGTATGATAGGTGGGCCAGCCACCCCCTGGGGCCACATGTCATTCACCCAAAGGTAGTTGCCGTAAGTCAATGAAGCTGCATCGCCCTCTGTGCCGGTGCAGTATAGTCATCTCACCGGACCTCTAGTTGGGGCTAAACGAGAGAAGTTTGATGTTTGCTGGTTTATTGGTCCCCTTTGCATTTTGCGCCAAGTTTTGACCTTTGATTTAACTAATAAAATGTTAATGCATGTAAACAAAAATGTTGTGTAAGTCACCTTACGAAAACCAAATAATCCCAAAATACTTAGGCACGGTGCATTAACTCCCTCCTTGTTTCTTATTTCGTGACATATCAACCAATGAGAGATGTGGGCCGTGCATGCTTTCAATGACTTGAGACTAGTACCAAACATGACATGCAGTGTTTAGTTCATTGCATGTAATCCTATTACAGTACTCTAGTTAGCAAAAAAACATTAAGTTCTCTTGCCGATAGGAATAAAACACCATGTATTTATTTACAGAGGGAGTAGTACATTTTTGGTGACATGCATTACTAGATATTGCTAGTCAAATACTAAAATCCAGATGGACGTGGTAGTACTCCTAAATCCAGACGGTGGTGCTACTAGTACTAGTAATAGTACTACCAATGTAGTAGTAGGAGTACTAGCACTGTACTACCCGTTGTTCAAATTATTACGTGCTGCTACTCACAGTGAAGTGACAAGACCCTGCGCCGGAGATGACACCTGAGTATAGGCGCCGTGTTCGGCATACCATAGTCAGCCTCACCGTCTGCAGTCACTATCATCATGGCACCGTCTGCAGTCACTATCATCATGGATGTAGAGCTAGCCTGCTTACAACTAGCCCTGTTCGACATAATTTCACGTGCGTAGATGCCCGTGCATTGCACGGAACACCAAGATTGGGGGTGGACGGCTCCGGCAGCGGCCATCGCGCCAGATTTTTCCACGGCCTTCTACTCCTAGATGTGGTGGGATGTGGTGGGGAGGAGATGAGGCTGATTGTGAGAGACAAGGAGTTGTTTGTAAATAGGGAACAAGTGCAGGCATCTTTTTGCAAAAATGGAGAAGCTTGGTTTGTATGCGTTAGATCTAGATCCGATGGCTATTGGTGAAAGATGGGAAGCACAACATCATCACCAACTCAGGACCTGTTTGATTCGCAGGATTTTGAAAACGCAGGAATAGGACACGGCAATATTACAAGTTTCAAACTGATATTACAAATGTTAGGAGTAATGTTGCACCTACGAAGAGGGAATTACTAGGAAGTTTACGTAAGAACTTTCGTTACTTTAGGTGGATGCAGCATTATCGTACAAACTAAAATCCACCGCCCTGACAAGTCACTAATGGGCAAATACGTTTTCGAGTCTCTAGCCACTTGATGTTTCAAAAACAAATTCAGCTTCTGCGGAGACTTTGTCATTTAGGCCTAGACGCTTGCGGTGATCAGCACGCCATTCATTGTTGCGCCAGAGAACGCCAAACCTCATTACCTTGAGCACACTTGCCTCCAGAACAAAGAACCTGGCCAATTTAATCTTAGATGTGCTGCCTCGGTAGTCGATCAAATCAATTTCTGTAAGATGGAGATCAAGGCATTCGATGAGATTGTTATAGTGCAGCACATTTTTCACTTTTGGGTCTTTTTTTATCTGCAAAAGATGAGAACATATTAGAGCAGCTGGCTGCATAAGATTGCCGTGTCATCAAGAGGTACCAATATCATTCGCTCATACGATAGGGTTGGCTGGCTAGTGATATTTTTCCACACTCTCTCTCTCTATCTCTCTCTCTCTCTCTGTTTCCTCTCATTTAACTAGGAGCACGTGAAGAGCTTGGGCATTTGTTGCCTTCCACTATGTGGCCGATGCCATATTTCGCAAAAGTATGCCACAATAATACGCATCAATGTCAAATCAAAAGATTTTGGCACCGCTCTCGCGATGTGAGAGAGTTGGCACCGCTGTGCACACAGACCCACATGTATAAACAAACCAATCAAACCAACTACACCAGCCTCTCACTCTCCCAAACAAGTGTTTTTTCATTGCCTCAGTCCTCTCTCTCTCTCCCACGCAGTGTTTTTTCATTGCGTGAGTTAATTTGGCACCGGAGCAAAGTAGGTGATCCAGATTGGGACACCAGGTGAGCAATGGAGGGGCATCGATGCCAAATGCATCACAAGTGAATTTGGCACATGTTTTGGCCTACATAGCCCACTTTTGTAATACTACCTCGTATTTAGTATAAAATTTTGACCATAGATTTACCTAAGAAAATGCCAATGCATGTCACTAAAAATTACACCATTTGAAATTATGTTCAAATACGAATCCAATGATATAGTTCTTAGTGACATGCATTAACATTTTGTCAGTCAAATCTATGGTCAAATTTTGATACTACAAAATTGGAAGAGTAAACCAGGACGGAGGTAGTACTTGCTCTTAGGGTAACCATAAGTTACTTTCCACTATGACTAGCCTAGGCTACTATAGTAGTACAGCATAAAAACGATGCAGGTGATCACGTGAGAAAAAAATACTAGAAACATTTCTTTCGGTGCAGTGCGTAGATGCAGTTTTGAACACTACACTTGTCATCGTAATTTGGGAAAACTATGAAAAAATTGAGCTACGTTGTGATTACCGTTTACTTATAGGAAAGAAGTTTCACCTCGATGAGTAGCTTCTCCGTGCACGGAAAGCATGTAAGGAATCCAACAACTTGATCCAGATTGGCGCTGATAGATTTTAGTGCTAAGATCTTCACTGTGCGCATGGACTGGGTCAAGCTTGTGGGAATCATTTTCTGGAAGAAGGTCGTAAATACATCAAGAAGAAATTTAAAAATGTGAATTTCAAGAAGACGGAGAAGAAGATGAGTGTTGTACCTGAACGATTACAGATCCAATAAAGAGTTCAGAGAATTTGGCAGACGTGTACACCAACGCTGTCAATTTCGGCGCGTCAATGACCCTGATTTTTGTTGGACCTTCTAGATCCGATACAAGCAATCTCTCAAGGAAAGGCGCATTCTCAATGACCATAACGTGGAACAGCTGGAGTGATCTCTTCCCAATTGATGTCTTGTTGCGGAGCCAGCAAGACACATAAATCCATCGGAGATTCGTCGAGGCGATGTGGAGGCTAATGAACCCATCGATCTGTTCAAGATGAAGGTACTCGAGCGTAGTACAGCTGCGGAGCAGGTGCTCCATAGCCTTCTTCGAGATGACAACGTCGAAGAGGTCGAGCTGCTTGAGTTGAGGGAGAAGAAGAGCGGGCGCGGCATTAATCTGGGGAAGATAGCAGGAGCTGAAGCTGGCGCGGCGCAGCGTTGGCGTTAGGCAGAGCGCGGACGGCGGCAGAGAGCGACATCGTCCAGCTTCAAAGCTAAGCTCCTCGAGCTGATCTAGGGCGGGGGATAAGAACCACTCGTCGAACTTGGGTTGGACCTTGCAGTTGGTACTGAACATGCGGATGTCAAGGGGTTTGGCTGGCCCAGGGTGCGATGAAAGGATCTTGGAGACTGCGGCCATGCGTTTGCAATCCCCGTCGCAGAGGCAGCTGTCGACGGTGAGGTTGAGGGTGACGCAGCGCCAGAGGGGGCGCCACCGCCGGGAGAGCAGGGCGGTCTGCACGACAGATTTGGTGGGGAGGAGGCCGATGATGACGAGCAGCGTGTCGTCGGGGAGGCTGCTGATGAAGTCCAGGCTCGCTGGATGCGGTTTTGGCTCGAGCCGCATCCGCTTGTTGGCTACCTCGCCGTCCATCTCAACCGGCGGCGACACCGGTGTACACGTGTGCTGGTGTGTGTTGTGTGCTGGGTGTGCGCGAGTGCGTCCTTCTGTGCATGCCGCCGCGCAGTGGTGAATTGTGCGCGAGTGCGTCCTTCCTGCGCAAGAAGTTTGTCCTCAATGCGCCCTCAATTTACTAGCATGCGAGGTGCTACCCCGAGTGGTTTCAACTTTGTTTACTTCACCGTGTGTCAGATGGGCCTCTAGTTTACTTATTTTCACGCACTGCCACATGGGCCAGCACATGAAGATACAGAACACGACCTGACAAGGCAGCATGTGGATTGGTTGACCGGTCAACTAAACAATATACGGAGCTATACGCTGACACAGTGAGCGTATAATCCGTCGGTATAGAGAGTTCGAGTGAGAGGGGAGGCCCGTGAGAGATAGCAGAGAGAGAGATAAAGAGCTACTCCCTCCGTTCAATAATATAGTTCCAACATTTTTTTAAGTCAAACTTTTGAAACTTTGACCAAGTTTATAAAGAAATTACTTATATCTACAATACCAAAGATAAATGATAGTATGAAGTAAGTACATGTTGTGATGAATCTAATGATCGTTCTAGATGTAAATGTTTTTCTCCACATATACCTGGTCAAACTTTTCTGAGGTTTGACTTTTCAAAACATCCATATGCTTATGGACGTGACAGAGTCCCTAACAAGAGAGAGAGAGAGAGAAAGAGAGAGAGAGAGAGTGAAAAAAGTGTGTGTGCGTGTGTGAAAGAGACATGGACAACACACGATAAAAGTAGAGAAAAAGCGTACGTGTCTTATGCAAACATATCACACATGCATCTTCGACAACGGAGGCAAGGTGAGGAGATAGTGTGTGGTTGTTTGGAACCGAGAGAGCAAGACCCCTAGCACGTGGCCAAGAGGGGTCTGACAAACAAGGGAGAGAGGTCGAGAGAGACGTACGGAGAAAATGCAGACATGGGGAGGAGAGAGTGTATGTTTTTCATAGAGAGATCCCCTGGAGATCGTGATGGGACTACATGGGTGGGAGATCGAGTGACAAGGTGTGTGCACGATAGAAGATGCCCCGAGAGATATCGAGATAGACGTATGGATGGAAGGAGACAATACGTGTGTTCCTGATGGCTAGTAAGAGATAATCATACTTAGGATCGAGGGGGGATAGTGCTTGCGCCTATGATGGATTGAGGAATTATGGTACTTAGGGGGGTGCGTGTCACATGGAGAGAGAACAAGGGCGGAGAGTGTTGGATGGGTCTATATGTATAGCGCGAGCGAGACATGTGTATGTGTGAACCAGGGAGATATAAGGCCAGTTTGGCTTGCGTCCTGGGTATCTTTTGCCTGGCCTGGGGTTGTGGCTGGATATCATGCACGCTTGTTTGGTTGCTACCCTGTGAAAAAGAAAGCTCGCCTGGCCTGGGTTCCCTTGCACTTTAATTAGCCTGGATAAACTCCAGACACTGCAAGTAGCCTGGCCCAGGCGACCGATTTCGAACGCCTGGTCGTGTGGCCACGTGGCTAATAGCAACATGGATGGATATTAGCATTAAATAATTGATGCATGGATTGATTGATGGGACGTTGATGCTTTGCCTGGCCCAGGCATGAACCAAACGCTTCAGCACCACACAAGCCTGGCCAGGAAGAAATATTTTACATCTCACGTCCACACTAGGCAGTACCGGCCATCAAGGCATGAGGGTCAGGTCACGAACCAAACTGACCAATAAAGTTTGAGAGAGATTGAGGAGCCCCGATAAGGCTGAGTGGTGCGTCAGATAGCTGAGAGGGGGAAAGAGATATTCCATCCGCTCGATAATGCAGTGCATGTAAATTTTTTAGAAGTCAAACTTTGGAAACTTTGATCAGGTTTATGCAAATGTTATTTATATCTACAATACCAAAGATACATCATACAAAACTACATCTCATGGTGAATCTAATGGTATATGTTTGTCGTACTAGATGTAATTCTTTTTCTCCACGTACATGGTCAAACTTTGTGATGTTTGACTTTTCAATAAATCTGTATGCTATGGACCGAGGAGAGTGCCTCAGTCGAGACAGATCAAGTGCGTGTGAAGGAGAATGAGTAAGTGTGCAAAAAGAGTATGCGTGTGAAAGAGAAAGTGACAACAAACGATAAATTAGAAAGAGAGAGTGTTTTTTCGTTTCTTATACAAACATATCACGCATGCATCTCCGAGATGGAAAAGCAAGGCGAGGAGATACACGAAGATAGCTAGTGTGTGACTGTTTGCAACAGAGAGAGACACCCCTGTAGCACATGTCCAATAGAGGTGTCGCCAACAAGGAACAAAGGTCGAGAGGGACACATGGATGGCATGGACGCATGGGGAGGGAGAGAGGGTGTGCTTGTGATAGAGAGATCCCATCGAGATCGTGAGGGGACTATATGGGTGGGAGATCGAGGGAGTGCGTGCGCGATAGAAAGATGCCCCGAGAGAAATCGAGATAGACCATGCACATGTTTGTGATGGAGACTAAGATCAGCTAGTCATATACATATAGGGGGGACTGCGTGTGCCTACAATTGAGTGAGAGACCATCATACTTGGCTAGCTGGGCATGAGATTGTGTGTGTGCGTGTGTGAGATGGAGAGAGAAGGAGGGGGAGAGATAGAGTTTTAGATGGGCCTATCGAGTGCGAGTGAGATATGCATGTGTATGTGTGACCCAGGTGGATGGAGAGTTTGGGAGAGGGGGGGAAGAGCTCCGAGACGACATAGTGGTCCGTGAGAGAGTTACAGGCAAAGAGCCAAGGGATCTGTGTGCGTACGATGAGTGCACCCAAGATATCTAGCTTGGACTAGCTAGAGTATCATACATAGTGTGCGAGAGAGACCTATAGATGGTGTATATATGCATGCGAACTAGAAAGACCCCCCCCCACACACACACACAAAGAGAGAGAGAGATGGAGAGAAAGGGAGAGGGAACAACAAGGTTTTTGTGTCGGATGCGTGCGACAGAATTGAAGATTGTCGGCGAGAGAGAGAGAGAGAGAGAGAGAGAGAGAGAGAGAGAGAGAACAGGAGTCCGGGAGAGGGGGAGGTCGCGTTTTATGCATCAAAGACTGATATAAACCATGTTTCGATATAAACTTGCATTCAAATATTTAAATTGGAGAACATGTTGTCTGCAATCCACACATGAACGGATATATGCGTATATCAAACAAGTTCATTAATTTGACTTTCACATTGTTCATGGAGTACTATAATACTATACAACATGCTACTCGATTGAGGTGTTCAATTTTGGATTTAGTTCACTATTTTGACCTACTGAACGAGCTATTTCATTGAATCGAGATATTTCATTTTGGGTTTGATTCGCGTTTTTTGAGTGGTTCAACTATTTGTCATATAGTAAATCGCTAGCAACGAGCATGTAAAAACACATTACTCCCGAGCATCATCTCTCCATCTAAAAAAGAAGTGGCAAGCTAATATTTCAAAATTTGATCCGAATCGACTTGATAAGGTAGACGTGGATGCTCGTTCTCCCAAAATTTGAACGAACCGTTAAACATCCTCTCTGCTCGGTGGAATTCGCCCGAGCAAATAAATGGGATACGCGAAATTACCGTCCTATGTGGGACACGCATCAATTGGCCCGTTGTACATCGAGGGTAGGTTCGTAACTTCATCCAAGCGCGCCTTCTCCTCGGCCGAAATGACATGTGCCGAATAATTCATAAACCATGGTCCGCAAAACACGCTCTCCTCGCCCGAAATAGCTCACGCCCACTATTTCAAAACACGCTCTCCTCGCCCAAAATCGCTCGCGCCCACTGTAGTTCAAAACACGCCCTCCTCGCCCGAAATCGCTCCCGCCCACTATTTGGGGAGAAGCAAAGTTACTCTACTATCCCCGACCCTCAGTACACAGACCCAAGCCGAGAAGCCTATAGGCAAGGGTAGAACTGTAACTCCCCCTCACATTTCAGACAAATGCGTCCGTAAGACATGATTCCACTCCCCCCCCCCCCCCGCCCCCATTCATACCTCGTGGGCGCCAAATCACCTTCTCCCAGGGAAGCTCCCTTCTCCCGAGCCACGAAACCTCAGCCCCACCTCCATGGCGCCCCCCACCGCACCAATTTCATAGCCACCCTCCTCCCTAATGCTGGAGATGCTGTCCATTTGCCATCGTGCACTGGGTCATGTGCCTCTTACTTCGTGCTGCTGGTGCTGCCTTGATGACGGTCGCGTGAACCGTACCGGAGCCGATTCACCCCCGCCGTTGTTCATGGCGCCGGAGCGGCTCCAACTTCAGATCCATCCAAAGTCCTGGCACTGCTCCGGTGTAGCCATCGACTGTCGCGACATCGCTCTTTCCCTGCCGCCGGTCGCCACCGCAACCGCGCCGGCCTCACCGACTCGGCAGCTGGACCTGCCTACTTCACCATGCCGCCAGATAGGTTGCACCCTCATCTCAAATCACTTTATTTAGGCATCAGTTGTCTGAATTTTTATTCTGGGCCAATCGATTTGCAATGGGAAGCAGCACCCCTCGAGGTGGCGGAGCTCCTAGGCTGCCGGTTGGCTGGTGTCTAACGTAAGGGTGCGGGGCCGCAAGTTCGCCGCGGAAGCAGCACTTAGATGGCTATCTTTTAGAGTTGCGTGGGTTGAAGGTACTGCCGCCGCCGGATCTGGATGACGGGGAGTCTTTGTGGATTGGCCCGGGGGCGGCGCAACCACGGCAGTGCGGTCGGGAGGGGAGCGGGGTTTTGGCCGGGGACATGGACGGCGGAGGCAGGCTGCTCTGCCGTTGGTCGCTGGCTCTTCGGGGAAGATTCCGAACAGTGTCAGCCGGGAGGCACAAGACGGCCAGCCATCCAGCGTAGATCGGACAGTACCAAAATAAAATAAAATCATGTGACCCCAATTTATTCTTCAGTCAACAGACGTGTGACCACTCTCATACCTTGCTGTTGATCTCTTGGTGTATTTCTTTAGATCAAAGAGATATGTCGTTCTTAACATTATGCGTTATCTGCATCTTCAGACACACTGTCTTCCGACTCACCGCAGCTGCTCCAACAAGGGAAGCATACACCAGAAGGGAGCTACAGTCCCCACTCAACAGTTCCCTGCATCGAATGCGCGTGCCTGACATGCACAGCCACAACAACTGCAGGTCCATCGACAAGTCAGCACATGATGCTCACTCCTATGGATGGCAGCCTGATAGGTTGTACCCTCATCTTACTTGTGTGCAACATTTATGGCTTTGTTATTCACCTAAGCATGGAAAATAGATCATCACATTTCACTGTGTATTCATGCTGATCTCTTACGGGTCTTGTTCAGGAGTTAACAATGTTCCATAGTTCAGCTAAGATACTTGTTCTTTAGCTAACACTGTTCCATAGTTATCATCCATCAGCCAATGCTATCCCACAGGCTGGTGATTATAGTATTATACCACTTCTAGTATTTCCTATGTTGTTCTTTAATACTTTTGTGTGCCATCTAGTTAATCTCGAGTACAAACGATACATATTCTGTAGCTTTCATCTGTGTTCTCCCTTTAGTTTATGAG
The DNA here is from genome assembly GCF_003073215.2 of Triticum urartu. Classification (NCBI taxonomy): domain Eukaryota; kingdom Viridiplantae; phylum Streptophyta; class Magnoliopsida; order Poales; family Poaceae; genus Triticum; species Triticum urartu. Next base: position 653,451,687 of record NC_053023.1, on the reverse strand, counting down.
ACCTGTTGCTGCTAGTTAACCCCAGTCCTACTATTTATGTCGTCTCCTATAGGCACTCATTACATAAATCTAACTACTAGTTGTCTTCCATGCATGTCAGATATAATTGCACACAGTGATATATCCACAAGAACCTCACGGAGCAATGTAAAGGCCAATAAACTTGATGTCAATGATACCCAATATGATGGAACATGTAAAGGCAGTTCTTCAGAAGACTTGCAGAAAGATGATGAATCCTCTTCACCCCACAAGGTCCTTGCTCTAACTTGGCCTGTGATATGGGTACAACATGCATATAATGTCCTGGAGTGTATCTACTCCGTTGCAATGCCATGTGCTTAGCATGCTGATCATGCATGTAAATATGTCATGCCTTCCTGTTTTTCAGTACCTATTCCATTCATGATAACATGTTTTCAAATTTAAGTAATTTCATTCTACTCTATCGCAATACCATCTGCTTAATTTGGACATCATGCTTCTGAATATCTTATGCATTGTTATTCATCAGTATGTACTTCATCTGTCTACCATACCATGTTTTTTTACATTGAAGTGCTGTTCTAGTACTCTGTTGCAATGCCATCTTATTTTCCCAATCATACACGTGTATGTTGCCTTAGTTATTTCTGTATGTATTCCGCTAGCATACAGTTTTACATTCAACTAGTGTTTTTTTGCTGTGTTGTCCCGTCGTATCCCTAGCTCTTACACCATACTCCCTCCGTCCGAATTACATGTTGCCGAAATGGATAAAAAAAGATGTATCTAGAACTGAAATACGCCTAGACCCATCCATTTTTTCCGGATGGAGGGAATACATGTCAATATGTCATGTCTTTCTATTCTTCAGTACCTATTCCATCTCTCTGCTACTGCATGTTTTATAATTAAAGCACCATTCTTCTATACAAGGCATGCAAGGGGAAGACGACTATGTTAGAATCTGAAGGGTTACAAACAAGGCCTTTGCAAAAGATCCAAACTCCAGGAGATAATAAACCAACTCCAGTTTTTATAGATAGTGCTCCAGCACAGAGAAACCCAACTCCTACTGATAATAAGCAGATTCCAGTGGCCAAAGAACTAGTCCGCTCCAGTCCAGCAAAAATATGTCAACTCAATTCTAAGAAGCGTGTGCGTATCCTTGCATCATGAAATTTTATAGCATGTTGATCATATTTTTTACATGTTTCTTACCCATCTCTCTTTTAGAAAATAAGCTTAAAAGATAGAAGATTTTCTACAATGGTATCGTTTATGAGGAAAGATTCTTGCAGGAATTCTCTGTGCTCCAATGTAGATGTAAGTACCTGTTGTATATCACTATATTTTTACATCAGCATGTATTTTGTTAATCGGCGTGAATCCAACCTTTATCTGATCTAAATTTAGTTGTAGCAAAATGTATGATTAAAGGCCACAATGTTGATTTTTGCAAGGAAAACTGCCTGGTAGTTTTGCATCCTGAGCTACATGAGTGTACTATCTCATATCAGTGGGTTTGAATACTTTGGTTCTGCAGTGGGTTTTTCAGTGTTTTTTTACTGTGTTGTCCTATTCTATCCCTAGCTCTTACATCATACTCCCTCCGTCCGGATTAAATGTCGCAGAAATGGATAAAACTGGATGTATCTAGAACTGAAATACGCCTAGACCCATCCATTTATTTCCGGATGGAGTGAATACATGTCAATATGTCATGCCTTTCTATTCTTCAGTACCTATTCCATCTCTGCTGTAGCATGTTTTATAACTGAATCACCATTCTTCTATATAAGGCATGCAAGGGGAAGACGGCTATGTTAGAATCTGAAGGGTTACAAACCAGGTCTTTGCAAAAGATCCAAACGCCAGGAGATAATAAACCAACTCCATTTTTCATAGATACTGCTCCAGCATAGAGAAACCCAACTCCCACTGATAATAAGCAGATTCCAGTGGCCAAAGAACTAGTCCGCTCCAGTCCAGCAAAAGAATGTCAACTCCATTCTAAGAAGCGTGTGCGTATCCTCGCATCATGAAATTTTATAGCATTCTGATCATATTTTCTACATGTTTCTTACCCGTCTCTCTTTTAGAAAATAAGGTTAAACGATACAAGACTTCCTCCATTGGGATCGTATTCGAGGAAAATATCTTGCGGGAATTCTCTGTGCTCCAGTGCTGATGTAAGTACCTGTTGTATATCACTATATTTTTACATCAGCATGTATTTTGTTAATCGGCGTGAATCTAACCTTTATCTGATCTAAAATTAGTTGTAGCAAAATGTTAAAGGCGCCAATGTTGATTTTTGTAAGGAAAACTGCCTGGTAGTTTCGCGTACTGAGCTGCATGAATGTGCTATCTCATATCACGCACATTACTGAATTGTAGTGCTTCTCTGGTTGCCCATTCATTCATTGTGTCAATGTTGCTTTCGTATTACCTTACGTGGCTGATGATAGTTGTGCCATATTGTGTTAATTTAGTGTAGGCTAGTTGCCCAAACGTTCGTTGTGTCAATGTTGCTTTCCTATTATCTGACTTGGCCAATGATAGCAATGCTAGTGTGTTAATTTTGTGCAGGCTGCTGAAGATAAGAAGACAAACTCTGAAAACAGCAAGGCAACCCCATTGTTTCTTTCCAGTAAATCTAGGCCAGGTAATATGGCAATAACTCATGACTAATCTATTTGGTTCCCGTCCTAATTTACGTTATGGTGCAGTGGTCAAGACACTCTCCACTATCGATAATACAAGCCTGCCAAAATTGCCATCTGAATCTGTTCAGTATCCTCTGTCTCGAATGCAACGGAATAAATGTATGTTTGTGAACCAATTAATGGCTGAAGCAATGATGGAAATGGTGGATGAATCAGAGGTGTAGAGTCATGCGACACAACAACTAATCACTGTTTTCAGAGACAGTGTGGCAAAGCAGCAAGAACTTGCCCACATGCTTATGGGCGTCATCTGTGCTGAGGTTGCAGATTGTGACGTTGTAGATGGTTAGGTTCTGCTCATTTATTTGCACTGGCATCAATCTTTGATTGCCCAGTGGATGTAATTTCCTGTAATATATTCTGGATGTGCAACGTTATTCCCTGTATGCCGTACCTTTGCTCGTCGTAATGGGCTCAAATTATCTAATTTGGCCTAAAGACATGAACGAACTTTAGTGGGCCCATTGAGTTCATGGGCCATTACTAGGCCGAAAGTTAATGGTCGGCCCTCTTACCTCCCGGGTCGTTAACAGGCCGACATCGAAGCGGGCAACAGGTGGCCCCAATTTATTTCATGGGCCGTTAACAGGCCGTTACTAAGTTTGGGCTACATATGGCCCAACTATACTGTAGGCCTTTAGCAGGCCGAAAGAGACAGCAGGCTTGTATTGGACCATGAAGAGCATGGGCCGCTAAGAGGCCGAAAGTCAGTTCGTATTGTAAATAGCCCAACTGTGTTGTGGGCCTTTAGCAGGCCGAAAGATAAACCGGGCTGGTATTGGACCATGAAGGGCATGGGCCATTAAGAGGCCAAAACTAAGGTCCGACTACAAATGGCCCAACTCATTTATGGTCCGTTAACAGGCCGAAAGGCACAAAGGGCCGGGAATTGGCCCAAAACTTAAATGGGTCGCTAAAAGGCCAAAACTCAGGTCCGACTACAATTGGCCCAACTGATTTATGGGCCGTCAACAGGCTGAAAGTGACACCGGGCCAGAAATTGGCCCAACACTTAAATGGGCCACTAAAAGGCCGAAACTCAGGTCCAACTACAAATGGCCCATCAGATTTATGGGCCGTCAACAGGTTGAAAGACACACCGGGCCGGAAATTAGCCCAACATTTAAATGGGTCGCTAAAAGGCCGAAAGATGTACATCCTGAAAATTGGCCCATCCATTAAATGGGCCGTTAACAGGCCGAAATCTCATCGGGCCGATATTGAGCCCAAGTATATAGCGGGCTGTTAACGGGCTCGAACTGACGATGGGCTGCAATGGTGTCAAATCTTTAACGGGCCAAATTGGCACATCTCGTATGGGCCGTGGGCTTAAATGGACCTGACACAAGTAGGCCTTATATGGGCCGGCCTGCTAATTTTTACTGGGCCGACCTTTTTCACCAGAATGGGCCACTGTTGGGCCGTGCCACATGTCGACATATCATAGGCGCCTATCTGACCCACTGACGAGCTGACACGTGTTTCGTCCGGCCAATAAGAATTTTACACGTGGAAATTTCCCATTGGCCGGGGCTGTTAACGGGTTATCGGATCCAAAACCCGACCCGATAGCTTAACGGTGTTCCGTTACGGTGGATGCCATGTGTCGGTCACCCTTGACGAAAGCACTTCTATGACGCGTGATTTATCGTCATGGAAGTGGACACTTCCGTGATGATAATTTTGGTAATGTCATGGAACACTTCTATGACAGCACAGGTATGACTATCTTGATTCTGTCATAAATTTTTCATGGATGTACATGCATGACAAAAAAGCGACCTACTGTGACAAACATGTATCATCACAGAAGTGTATTTTTTTGTAGTGTGTGTGATTGAAGTTTTCAAGCTTTGGGTGAGATATCGATATGAGGAGAATAAGGAGTGGAAAGACCCTAAGCTTGGGGATGCCCAAGGCACCCCAAGGTAATATTCAAGGAAGACTCAAGCGCCTAAGCTTGGGGATGCCCCGGAAGGCATCCCCTCTTTTTTCTTCAAAACTATCGGTATACCTTACTCAGAGCTATATTTTTATTCGTCACATGATATGTGTTTTGGTTGGAGTGTATTTTCATTTTACTTGCTGTTTGAATAAAATCATTGGATCTGAAATCTCGAATGAAAAAGAATCCTCCCATGGCTACTTAATTATTTGACTACTCAGTGCTCTTCACTTATATCTTTTGGAGTAGTTTGTCATTTACTCACGTGCTTCATGTATATCCTATGAGTAAATGGTTGAATGAATTGAATATCATAAATCTGAATTTATATATGTTTCATATGCTTATACCATGGGGACTAATGACTTCACACAGAATAATTATAGGTAGTAAACTTATTGAAAGTTAGCAAACGCAGAATTTTCACTTGAACAATTCATGAAAGAATATTGAAGGAAGAGAGATTTCACATATAAATATACTATCTTGGACATCTTTTGTAATTGTGAGCACTCATTAAAATATGACATGCCAAAAGGTTGATGTTGGACAAGGAAGACAACTTAATGGGTTATGTTTTCCTATATCTGAAACGTTATATTGTCTTGGATCATCCAACATGTTGAGCTTGCCTTTCCCTCTCATGCTAGCCAAATTCTTAGCACCAAGTAGAAATACTACTTGTGCTTCCAAACATCCCTTAAACCAGTTTTGCCATGAGAGTCCACCATACCTACCTATGGATTGAGTAAGATCCTTCAAGTAAGTTGTCATCTGTGCATGCAATAGAAATTGCTCTCTAAATATGTATGATCTATTAGTGGGAAGAAAATAAGCTTTATACGAACTTGTTATAGGGAAGAAAAAAAAGTGACGGAATCCATAATAAATGTCTTTATCACAACCGGCAATATAAAGTGACATTCTTTTGCATTAAGATTTTGTGCATCCAACCATAAAAGCGCATGACAACCTCTGCTTCCCTCTGCGAAGGGCCTATCTTTTACTTTTATCTTTTGCCCCTATACAAGAGTCATGGTGATCATCACTTTTCCTTTTTACACTTTTTCCTTTGGCAAGCACTTTGTGTTGGAGCGATCCGGATATATATATATATCCACTTGGATGTAGGTTTTCATAAATTATTATTGTTGACATTACCCTTGAGGTAAAAGGTTGGGAGGCAAAACTATAAGCCCCTATCTTTCTCTTTGTCCGATTAAAACTTTGAACCCATAAATATCACATGAGTGTTAGCAATTGTGAAAGATTAAATGATAGTTGAGTATGTGGAGTTTGCTAAATCAAAGCTCTTACATAGACCCTTCCTGGAAATAAGATGAATTGCAATTGTTTGATGACTAAGAACACGGTTTGTTAGTTTTCAAGAAAGTTTATGATCTATACTTTAACATGTGAATAGCTTGTTACTTGATCATGAGAAGTTTTATGAGTTGAGCTATGGTTATGATATATAATGATGCTAGAAAAGTGATTGGAACTATCATTGATCAAACTTATGCACTTGCTAGCATTCACACTTCATAAATTATTTCTTTTATCATTTACCTACTCGAGGACGAGCAGGAATTAAGCTTGGGGATGCTGATACGTCTCCAACGTATCTATAATTTATGAAGTATTCATGCCATGTTGACAATAGTTTTATATGATTTTGGTAAGATGTGATTAGAACTAACCCGGACTGACGCTGTTTTCAGCAGAACTACCGTTGTGTTGTTTTTGTGCAGAAATAAAAGTTCTCAGAATGCGATGAAAATCAATGGAGAAATTTTTTGGAAAATATAAAAAATACTGGAACAAAGAGTTACCAGAGGGGAGGCCCGTGGGCCCCACGAGGGTGGAGGGCGCGCCCCTGTGCCTCGTTGACTACCCGTGGGGCCCCCTGACTTGTTCTTGACGCCAACCTATCCTATAAATGCCCAAACCTGAAGAAAATAACCTAGATCGGAAGTTCCGCGGCAGCAAGCCTCTATAGCCACGAGAAATCAATCTAGGCCCTCTCTGGCACCCTGCCGGAGGGGGCCATCATCACCGAAGGCCATGGGGGAGGATCCCGGAGGGGCCATCATTCCCATGAAGGCCAAGGACCAGAGGGAGAACCACTCCCCATCCAGGGGGAGGCCATGGAGGAGGAAGCACAAGGGGGGAGAACCTCTTCTCCTCTCTCTTGATGGCGTCGGAGTGCCATCGGGAGGGGAATCATCGCCGCGGTGATCGTCTTCATCAACATCACCATCATCATCACCATCCTCATCTCTTTTACACGGTCCACTCTCCCGCACCCCGCTGTAATCCCTACTTGAACATGGTGCTTTATGCCACATATTATGATCCAATGATGTGTTGCCATCCTATGATGTTTTGAGTAGATATCCTTTGTCTTTGGGTTGATTGATGATCTAGATTGGTATGAGTTGTATGTTTTATTTTGGTGTTGTCCTATTGTGCCCTCCGTGTCGCGCAAGCGTGAGGGATTCCCGCTGTAGGGTGTTGCAATACGTTCATGATTCGCTTATAGTGGGTTGCTTGAGTGACAGAAGCATAAACCCGAGTAAGGGGGTTGTTGCGTATGGGATAAAGGGGACTTGATGCTTTAATGCTATGGTTGGCTTTTACCTTAATGGTCTTTACTAGTTGCGGATGCTTGCTAGAGTTCCAATCATAAGTGCATATGATCCAAGAAGAGAAAGTATGTTAGCTTATGCCCCTCCCTCATATGAAATTGCAATGATGACTATCGGTCTTGTTAACAATTGCCTAGGATAATTTTGCACACCGGCCCATCATTACTCCACACTCGCTATTTATAATATTTAGTAATATATTCTAACTTTATGATAACAGCACCTACTTTTATGTTTTAGCACTCCGATATCATGCAAAGTTATCATCTTCATACCCACAACGTATTTTTATTTCTCGTTTCTAGTTGGAAGCAAACGTTCGGTGTACGTAGAGTTGTATCGGTGGCAGATAGGACTTGAGAGAATATTGATCTTACCTTTAGCTCCTTGTGGGTTCGACACTCCATACTTATCACTTCCACCATTGGAAATTTCTATGATGATTCCCTGCACTTGGGGATTATCAGTGCCTGGTAAATCAGCATACCCAGTGGGCAAGATAGCTTTGGAAGTGGCTTTTGGTGATGATCATGATTCCAGAGTTGAGACCTTGACCTTTGAGGTGGTTAAGATTAAGAGCCCTTATCATGCTTTGTTTGGGCAGCCGGCTTATGCCAAGTTTATGGCGAGGCCTTGTTATGTTTATCTGCATCTCAAGATGCCGAGTCACAAGGGCACTATCACTGTGCATGGCAACAGGAAGATAGCCTTGGAATGTGAGGAAGGCGACGTTGCCTATGCTGAGTCTGTTTGTGCAACTGAGGAGTTGAAGTTTTACAAAGACAATGTTGATCCGGCGGATATGACACCTTTGAAGAAGCCCACTACAGAGCATGATCCTCTATTGAAATTTAAGTCGACAGATGACACTAAACTGGTTGATTTCGTTCCTAGCAATTCATCCAAGCAGTTCAACATGAGTGCTAATCTGGATCCAAAATAGGAAAGCGCGCTCATCGAGTTCATCCGTGAGAATCGGGACATCTTTGCATGGAAGCCTTCAGACATGCCAGGTGTATCGAGGGAACTCGCTGAGCACACTCTCAATATTGATCCGAAGTTTAAAACGGTCAAGAAATTCCTTCGTTGCTTTAATGAGGAGAGGCGTAAGGCCATTGGTGAAGAAGTGGCCCAGCTCTTGGCAGCTGGGTTCATTGTCAAAGTTTTTCATCCTGAATGGTTGGCGAACCCGGTGCTGGTACTTAAGAAAAATGGTACTTGGCACATGTGTGTGGATTACGCAGACCTTAATAAGTCCTACCCAGCTGATCCTTTTGCTCTCCCTCATATTGATAAGATTATTGATGTTACGGCGGGTTGTGAGCGCTTGAGTTTTTTGGATGCTTATTCTGGGTATCATCAGATCAAGATGGCAGTTAAGGAGCATGAGAAGACAGCCTTCATCACTCCTTTCGAAGCCTTATATTATGTGTCTATGCCTTTTGGGCTCAAGAGTGCCCAGGCGACTTACCAGCAGTGTGTTTGAAATTGCCTTCATGATCAGATTGGACGCAATGTGTTGGGGAACGTTGCAGAAAACAAAAAAATTCCTACTCGTTTCACCAAGATCCATCTAGGAGTTCATCTAGCAACGAGTGATTAGATGCATCTACATACCTTTGTAGATCGCGAGCGGAAGCGTTCAAAGAACGGGGTTGATGTAGTCGAACACGACGTGATCCAAATCACCGATGACCAAGCGCCAAACGGACGGCACCTCCGCGTTCAACACACGTACGGAGCGGATGACGTCTCCTCCTTTCTTGATCCAGCAAGGGGGGAGGAGAGGTTGATGAAGATCCAGCAGCACGACGGCGTGGTGGTGGATGCAGGGCGTCACAGTAGCAGGGCTTCGCCTATACTACGAGAGAGAGACGTAACGGGGAGAGAGGGAGGCGCCAGGGGCTGGTGTGTCAAGTCCCTCCTCTCCCCCACTATATATAGGAGGGCCAAGGGGGGGTGGTGCGCCAGCCTAGGAGATCCAATCTCCTAGGTGCGGCGGCCAAGGGGAGGTTTCCCTCCCCCCCAAGGCACCTAGAGGTGCCTTCCACCATTGGGACTCTTCCCTTAAGTGGAACCCTAGGTGCATGGGCTTTTGGGGCTGGTACCCTTGGCCCATGCAGGCCAAGGCGCACCCCCTACAGCCCATGTGGACCCCCGGGATAGGTGGCCCCACCCGGTGGGCCCCCGGGACCCTTCCGGTGGTCCCGGTACAATACCGATGACCCCGAAACTTGTCCCGATGGCCGAAACTGCACTTCCTATATATAATTCTTTACCTCCAGACCATCTCGGAACTCCTCGTGACGTCCGGGATCTCATCCGGGACTCCGAACAACATTCGGGTTACTGCATATACATATCTTCACAACCCTAGCGTCACCGAACCTTAAGTGTGTAGACCCTACGGGTTCGGGAGACATGCAGACATGACCGGGACGACTCTCCGGTCAATAACCAACAGCGGGATCTGGATACCCATGTTGGCTCCCACATGCTCCATGATGATCTCATCGGATGAACCACGATGTCGAGGATTAAACAACCCTGTATACAATTCCCTTTGTCAATCGGTATGTTACTTGCCCGAGACTCGATCGTCGGTATCCCAATACCTTGTTCAGTCTCGTTACCGGCAAGTCACTTTACTCGTATCGTAATGCATGATCCCGTGATCAACCACTTGGTCACCTTGAGCTCATAATGATGATGCATTACCGAGTGGGCCCAGTGATACCTCTCCGTCATATGGAGTGACAAATCCCAGTCTCGATCCGTGTCAACCCAACAGACACTTTCGGAAATACCTGTAGTGCACCTTTATAGTCACCCAGTTACGTTGTGACGTTTGATACACCCAAAGCACTCTTACGGTATCCGGGAGTTACACGATCTAATGGTCAAAGGAAAAGATACTTGACATTGGAAAAGCTCTAGCAAACGGACTACACGATCTTGTGCTATGCTTAGGATTAGGTCTTGTCCATCACATCATTCTCCTAATGATGTGATCCCGTTATCAATGACATCCAATGTCCATAGCCAGGAAACCATGACTATCTGTTGATCAACGAGCTAGTCAACTAGAGGCTTACTAGGGACATATTATGGTCTATGTATTCACACGTGTATTACGATTTTCGGATAATACAGTTATAGCATGAATAAAGACAATTATCATGATCAAAGAAATATAATAATAATACTTTTATTATTGCCTCTAGGGCATATTTCCAACACAATGTTCATGCTTATGTGGACGATATTGTTGTGAAGTCCAGGAAGAAGGAAACCTTGATAGATGATTTGAAAGAAACCTTTGACAATCTCCGGGTTTATAAGATGATGCTTAACCCGGCCAAATGTGTCTTTGGCGTACCAGCAGGCAAGCTCTTGGGTTTTTTGGTATCTAAAAGAGGCATTGAGGCTAACCAAGAAAAGGTCAAGGCTATTACTTCCTTGGCTAAACCGGCTTGTATCAATGATGTACAGGTCTGTCGGGTCGTATAGCGGCTTAAGCCGGTTGGGAGAAAAAGCTATCCCTCTGTACCAGATGATGAAGAAAACAGATCACTTTGTCTGGAGTGATGCTGCTGATCAGGCGTTTGAAGCCTTGAAGAAACAGTTAGCTGAGCCACCAATCCTTGCTGCCCCTATTGATAAGGAGCCCTTGCTATTATATGTGGCTGCCAATAGCCGAGCTGTCAGCATGGCAATTGTTGTGGAAAGGAAAGAATCAGGCAAGGAATATCCGCTTCAGCGGCCGGTTTATTACATCAGTGAGGTGCTCATTGAATCCAAGGAGAGATATCCGCATTGGCAGAAGCTGGTATATGGGGTATTCATGGCTAGTCGAAAGCTCAAGCAATATTTCCTTGGTCATCCCATCATTGTGGTTAGTTCTGCTCCTTTAGGGGATATTATTCAGAACAGAGAGGCCACAGGTCGGGTAGCCAAATGGTCCATTGAGCTCGGACCCCATGGGTTGAAGTATATGCCTCGGACGGCTATTAAGTCTCAAGCACTGGTGGATTTTATCAATGACTGGACTGAGTTGCAGATGCCTAAGGAGAAGCCAAATAGCACATATTGGACTTTCACTTCGATGGATCCAAGCAATTGGAGGGCTCGGGGGCTGGAGTTGTCTTGACTTCCCCACGAGGTGATAAATTTTGTTATCTTTTAAGGTTGATGTTCCCTTGTACTAACAATGCAACTGAGTATGAAGCCTTACTCCATGGTCTTCGGATGGCTAAAGAGATGAATCTAAGCCAGGTGAGGTGTTTTGGCGACTTAGATTTGGTGGCTCAGCAAGTTTCAGGCACTTGGGATTCTAAGGACCCACTCATGGCAGCTTATCATCGCAAGGTTGATGCTATTGCCGGTCATTTCAAAGGTTATCAAGTGGAACATGTTGACCGAAGGAAGAATGAGGCGGCTGATGCTTTGAGACGGTTAGGGTCCCAGTGTAAGCCGGTGCCACCTAACGTTTTCCTTGATATTTTGCATAACCCTTCAGTTAAGCTACCTACAGAGGAAGATCTGGTTATTCCTAATCTGGAGGCACAATTGGTGGCGGCTCTTCATGTTATTCCTGATTGGACAGTTCCATATTTGGCTTATATGACCCGGGGCGAGTTACCTGAAGATGAAACTTTGGCCAGGCAGATAACCCGATGCTCTAAGTCAATGACTATTGTCAATGGAGAGTTGCATCATTGTAGTGTTTCAGGGGCGTTTCAACGTTGTGTTTCTCCTGAAGAAGGCCATGAGATCCTACGAGAGATTCACAAAGGAGACTGTGGTCAACATGCTGGCTCTAAGTCTCTTGTAGCCCAGGCTTTCCATCATGGGCTTTATTGGCTGACGGCTCACGCTGATGCAGAGGAGTTGGTCAGTAAATGTGATGGTTGTCAGAAATTTTCACGGCGAGCTCATGTGCTGGCTCAAGAGTTGAGGATGATTCCAATCACCTGGCCGTTTGCAGTCTCGGGGCTTGATATGGTTGGGCCTTTCAAAAGGTCCAAAGATAAAAAAGACTCGCCTTTTGGTGGCGGTTGACAAGTTCACAAAATGGGTTGAGGCAGAACCGGTCAGTAAGTGTGACGCGGCAACGGCGGTTCAATTCATCAAAAAGGTGATTTTCCGGTTTGGCTTTTCCCACAGCATTATAACTGATAATGGCACTAATATGTCCAAGGGTGCTATGAAAGAATTCTGTCAACAAGAGCATATTCATCTTGATGTATCATCAGTGGCTCACTGTAATACCCTCGATGCGACTATAGCTCCCACGTGTCGAGGCACGACTTAGAGACATAATCGCATTGAAGGCAGATGTCGCAAGTGAGGTAATCTTCACACAACCCATGTAATACATAAGGGAAAGAGATACATAGTTGGCTTACAATCGCCACTTCACACAATTACATGAATAAAGCATTACATCATCCAAATACAATCAAGGCCCGACTACGGAACGAAAATAAAAGAAGAACCCCAAATGCGACACGGTCCCCGATCGACCCCAACTGGGCCCCACTACTGATCAACTAGAACGAAACAACACAAAGGGCAAGATCTTCATCGAGCTCCTCCTGAGCTTGGTTGCGTCACCTGCACGGACTCATCGGCACCTACAAACTGGTTTTGGAAGTATCTGTGAGCCACGGGGACTCAGCAATCTCGCACCCTCGCGATCAAGACTATTTAAGCTTATGGGAAAGGTAAAGGTATGAGGTGGAGCTGCAGCAAGCGACTAGCATATATGGTGGCTAACATACGCAAATGAGAGCGAGAAGAGAAGGCAAAGCACGGTCGATAAAAGTATGATCAAGAAGTGATCCTGGACTACCTACGTCAAGCATAACTCCAACAACCGTGTTCACTTCCCGGACTCCGCCGGAAAGAGACCATCACGGTTACACACGCGGTTGATTCATTTTAATTAAGGTCAACTTCAGGTTTTCTACAACTGGACGTTAACAAATTCCCATCTGCCCATAACCGCGGGCACGGCTTTCGAAAGTTCAAATCCCTGCAGGGGTGTCCCAACTTAGCCCATCACAAGCTCTCACGGTCAACGAAGGAATAGACCTCCTCCCGAGACGCATTCCGATCAGACTCGGTATCCCGGTACAACAAGACATTTCGACAGGGTAAAACTAAACCAGCAACACCGCCCGAATGTGCCGACAAATCCCGATAGGAGCTGCACATATCTCTTTCTCAGGGCACACTCAGATGAGCTTAGGTACGGGTAGGCCACCCGAGTTGCCCCTGGTGGCCACCGGCAGCTGACAGGTTGGACCAACACTCAGAGGAGCACTGGCCCGGGGGGTTAAAAAAGATGACCCTTGAGTCTGCAGAACCCAAGGGAAAGAAAAGGCTAGGTGGCAAATGGTAAAACCAATGTTGGGCATTGCTGGAAGAGTTTTACTTAAGGCGAACTGTCAAGGGTTCCCATTATAGCCCAACCACGTAAGGAACGAAAAATCCGGGAACATAACACCGATATGACGGAAACTAGGGTGGCATGAGTGGAACAAAACACCAGGCATAAGGCCGAGCCTTCCACCCTTTACCAAGTATATAGATGCATTAATTAAATAAGATATATTGTGATATCCCAACAAGTAAACATGTTCCAACAAGGAACAACATCTCCATGTTCCAACAAGGAACAAACTTCAATCTTCACCTGCAACTAACAACGCTATAAGAGGGGCTGAGCAAAGCGGTAACATAGCCAATCAACGGTTTGCTAGGACAAGGTGGGTTAGAGGCTTGGTTCAACAATATGGGAGGCATGACAAGAAAGTGGTAGGTATCGCAGCATAGGCATAGCAAAAGAGCGAGCATCTATCATAGCAAAGATAGTAGTGATTTCGAGGGTATGATCATCTTGCCTGAAATCCCGCAAGGAAGAAGAACGAGTCCATGAAGAAGACAAACGGACGTAGTCGAACGGGTCCTCACAACACGACGTTATCGGAACCAACCCGAAGAAGCAACACCGGAAAGAAGCAAACAACATAGTAAACAACCAACACATCAACATGGCATGATGCACAGTCGAGTATGATGCATGTCCGGTTTAATGTAGCATGACATGGCAAAGAGCACAAAACACACTACAACTTAAGTGGAGCTCAATATGCAACGAGTTGCATATTGACGGAGCACCACATCAATTATTTAGTTCGATCTCGTTTATGTACCCAACAATATTAAATGTTGTTAAACATGGCAAGAGAGTGAAGCAAATGAAAAACTACCCATCTAGTCAAATTTAAATGAGGCCGGAAGCAACGAACAACATTTCCGGTAACTCCCCATATGCATATTTTAGGTTTGGTACTGTTCTGCCCTAAACACAATTTTAGAGTTGTTAAGCATGCAAAAAGAAGCCACCATGTTAAACTAGGCATTTTTCTACCCCATTTACATATAAAGTTTGTTAAAAACGGAGCTACGGTTATTTAGTTATGAATTAAATCATTTTAACATGGCAATAGGCAAATATAAGCAAACCTCATTTAAAACATTTTGAACATGGATGAAAGTTGCACAATATGAATCTACCCAAAATTCTAAGCAACTTTCATATATAAATCATTTTAATCCGATGCACGGTTAGTGAGATATTAAATGAATGAACATGGAGGGTTTTTCTGTAAAACTGCAGTCCCTGGAAATAATAGCTAAAATCGCAACAGAGGGAAAAACATGCATCGGGCCGAAATGGACTAGCCCAACAGTAGGGGAAAAAAAGGTGGGCGCTGGGGGTGTGCTCACATTGGGCCTAGGCCCAACTGAAGAAGGAGGCCGGGCAGCTGGGCTGGATCGGGCGAAGGGGAGGCGGCCGCGCGAGAGGGATCTCGTCCCCGACCTCCCGCCGAGGCCGAGGCGAGCCATGGTGGCGGCGGCAGGAACCGGTGGTGGCCTGAGGCGGCGGGGCGAGGCGGTACCGGCAGGAATGGACAGATCCGGGACTGGGGAAGCCGGATCCGGTGTCGAGGGTGGTCGACGGCGCTCGGGGATGCGGGATCCGGCGGGGTGGATCTGGCAGCAATGGCCTCACCTGCGAGAGAGAGAACGAGAGGTGAGCGCTGGGAGGAGAAGAAAGAGAGAAGAGAAAGGGACGGCGGAGCTCTGGCCTCAGGTGGAGGTCGCCGGCGGCAGCACTCCGGTGGCCGGAAGAAGGAGGCGAAGCGCGAGGCGGCGCGGGGCTCCAGCGGGAGGAGGCATACGAGCGGCTGCGGGCGAGCGTGCTCGGGAGCACAGCGGCAGGGCGATTCGGGCCCGAGCGGCCTGGAGCGGGCCTCCCATGGGCTCTGAGGGCCGCGGCGAAGTGGGGCGCAGGGGAGGACACGCGGCGATGCGGGAGTGGGTGCAGGGGCAGCGCGGCTGACGTGGCGGCGGCGGCGGGTGGCTTTGGCGGCGACAAGTGGCGGCGGGGTGCTGGTTGGGCGCTGAAAGCGAGGAAGGAGGGGGGTTGGCTGCGGCAGGAGGTAGGGGAAGGGGTCTAGGTTGCCCAAAATGGACTAGGGGTGTCCTTATATAGCAAATTTGCTAGGGTTTGGGGGTTAGGAGGGGTTTTCGAGCCGTACGATCGCGATCGGACGACCCGGAGCGGAGGGGGTTAGATAGGTGGGCTAGTGGGCTGTGAAGAGAGGTTGGGCTGAGATGAGAGGAGAGGAGTGCAGCCCGGCAACTGTATCCGGAGACCGAAAGCGTCCGACGATAGACCGGCTATACTGCCGCTATAGTTATCCGTTGGGGCGTCAAACGGACTCCGAATGCGATGAAACTTGGCAGGTGGTCTACTGACAACAAAACAACACCGCACGCCAACTTTCACCCATTCCGAGAACATTTTTCCGGCCACTTATAAAGTACTATTTCGGACATGCCGCGGGCGCGTGCAAGTGTGGTTGGGCTCAGAACGGACAATAGAGAGAACGAGGAGACCGGAACAGATGCAAGTTTTGAAAACATGATGATGCAGGACATGATGACAATGAAAGCAACACGCAAGAGATTGTAAGTGCACTAGTGCCACCCCTAGTTGGTTTTGGAGTATTGACGACAAACCTAGTTGAGGGACTAATGTGTTTGTGAGAATTGCAGGATAACACAGGTAGAAGTCCCTCATTGATTCGGTTTTACTACTAGAGATGACCCCTAAAAATGTATGAAGACATTGAAGACAAAGGTGGTATATGAAGATATTCACATTGAAGACTATGACAAAAGAAGACACGTTATGAAGCCTATGGAGCTCGAAGACTTAGATCTTTCGTAGTTCTTTTTCTTTTGTGTTGAGTCATAGGAACCACCGTACTGTTAAGTGGGGTCCAGGAGAACCAGTCAGAATGACTGAAGTGATGCCTAAATCAAAACCTATGTCTTCGAGTGAAGACAATGAGAGCGAATCTTGTCCAGAGCCGGACAAGTCAGCTTTGCTTGTAGCCCAAGTAAAGTTGCCATGAGAGTTTGAAATCTGACCGTTGAGACACGTGTCAGTTCCTTAGTGACCCAGGGTCATTTCGGACCAAATCAGGTCGGGTTGCCAAGTGGCTATAAATAGCCCACCCCTACAACCATAAACGGTTGGCTGCTCAGATTTCAGTGCACGGCTTTTGTCGTTTGAGAGCAAACCCACCTCGAAGCCTTCGAGAGAAAATTCCTAGTGAGAAGAAAGCCCTAACCACCCAGAGCCAAAGTAAATTGGGCATCACTGAAGTCTTCTCTGTCTGTGTGATCTGAAGACTTATTACACTTGAGGACTGTGAATCCTCCAGACGGTTAGGCGTCGCGTTCAGAGCATCCAAGAGACATTGTGGATTGCCAGTGAACGAAGTCTGTGAAGGTTTGGGAGTCTACCTTGAAGACTTACAGAGTGATTGGGCGAGGACTAAGTGACCTTAGCTCAAGGAGAATACGGTGAGGACTTGGTGTCCTGAACTGTGTGTTCAGGACTGGGTGTCCGGGACTGTGTGTCCTAAGGTTTAAATACCTAGCGCTCCAACCAGACGTACAGTTGTCACAGCAACTGGAACTGGTCCAACATATCATTGTCTTCAACGAGTCACTGGGTTTCATCTTCACTTCCTTTTTCTTACTGTTACTCATTGTGAAGCCATTGCATGCTTGCTCTATCTTTTGTCTTCACAACGTGAATGTATGATCTGTTTGGCTTCATAACTTCTTCCTACCTGATCCTTATTACACTGCAGCTGTTTGTCATTATGCTTTCACTCTATTGAATACTTGACCATGGCTGGCCTAGTGTAATCTAACTTCCTCTGCATAGTAATAGGCATAATCTTTGCTGTTTGTCTTCATAACTCCCACGTTTTGAAGACTTTCATAAAAATCGCCTATTCACCCCCCCTCTAGTCGATATAACGCACTTTCAATTGGTATCAGAGCAAGGTGCTCCCTTGTTCTGTGTGATTCGGTTTAACCACCTGGAGTTTTAGCTATGTCGACTGCAGGGATAATCAAAGTCTCTACTGTGTGCCCCGTCTTCGATGGAACTGAATATCCCTACTAGAAGAATAAGATGCGCATGCATCTTGAAGCCATTGACGTCGACCTATGGTATGTCGTCGAGAACGGCGTTCCCAAGGCTGGAGAAGGTGTCACTGCTGCTGATGTCAAGAAGTTCACTCAACTGGACTCTACTGCCAAAAATATCATCTGTGGTCATCTGACAAAAGGACGGTATGGCCGTGTGAGTGCCTTGAAGACATCCAAGCTGGTCTGGGACTGGCTCTCCAAGGTCAATGAAGGCATCTCAACCCAGAGAGATCAAAGAATCAGTGTTCTTCGCAACCTCTTCAACCGCTTCAAGCAAAATGACAATGAGAATGTCCAGCACACATTTGACCGACTCACTGACATCACAAATGAGCTTCAAGCCCTCGGCGCCACTGAGATCACCAAACATGAAATCGTCAAGGCGCTGCTGAGATCACTTGATAGTTCGTTTGACATCCTAGCCCTGATGATTCAAGAACGTCCTGATTTCAAGACACTCGATCCGTCTGACATACTTGAGAGGCTCAACACACATGAGTTTTAGCTTTCTGAGAAAAGAGATATCTACAGTTCAAACTATGGGCGAACTCGTGCCTTGAAGGCAAAAGCTGTTTCCTCATCTGAAGAAGAATCTGACAGCAGTTCTGATGATCCTGAAGACATTGGAAGGGAACTTGCAATGCTAGTGAAGAAGTTCCAAAAATTCACCAAGAAGAAAGGCTTCAGAAAATCTTCACGATCAAGCTCAAGGAATGATGAAGCTTCTGCTCATGACTACAAGAAGAAAACATGTCACAAGTGCAAGAAAACTGGACACTTCATCTCTGAGTGTCCACAGTGGGACAATGAGAACAGAAGGAAGAAGAAGATCAAGGAATACGATTCTGACGACAAGAAGAAGAAGAAATACTCAAAGTCTTCTTCCAAGTCTTCCTCAAAGTCTTCATCACACAAGAAGAGCTCATCTGGCAAGGCACGTGCGTTTGTTGGCAAGGAAATGGATTCAGAGGAGGAGTCCGCTTCTGAGGAGGCAGAGGTGGAGTCTGAGGAGGAGTCTGATTCTGGTATTGCGAGTCTGGCTACAGCATACGTCGCCAAGTCCATCTTCAACACTGAAGACAATGACTTCATCACTGACACCGATGCAAATGACAAGAACGACTCCACTCCTACCTACTGCTTCATGGCACGCGGTGCCAAGGTAAACACATGCACTACTCGCTATCAAACATCTAGTGACGGTGGCTCTGACTGTGATTCAAAACCCAGCTACAAAACACTTGCTAAAATTGCAACTGAACAACAGAAAGCTATGGAACATATTCAAAAACTGTTAGACAGAAACGATGATCTGTTGGGTGCTGAAATGACTCGATCTGAATCCTTAATTGAAGACATAAAAAATCTTCACGTTAAGTATCAGGAACTTGAGGATCGTCTTGATACTCTCTCAACAACTCATGAAAAGCTTTCCTATGATTATCTTCAAAGGAAGCAAGAACTTGAGAAATTGAGAGCGGCTCATGAAGATCTTCAAAAGGAAAACGAGTCACTTCGCGCCGAACAGATCAGTTCCGCTCAGGAAGGATTTGAACCACCATGTCTTAAATGCATTGAGCGTGATAATGCTACTTCTGTTGCTGAATGTTCCACTGCTACTGCTATTGCAATATCTTCAACTGTTGATGTGGTAACCAACCCCTCTGCTGAGGATACCACTGCTATTGCTGATGAGAATGCTAGGTTGAAGACATTGCTTGAAACAGGGATGTACAAAAGTCTTAAAGGACATCAGACATTATGTGATGTCCTCAAGAAGCAGATTCTGAACCGAAACCCTAGGAAAGAGGGTGTTGGGTTCGTAAGGAAAATAAATGCAGATGGCTCTTGCTGGAAACCTGAGCAGTACCCCAAAACCACATGGGTTGCTGCAAAGGAATTTTCAGCAGATCCATCCAATTTATTTGGCTTCACTTGTGCTAACCCCATTATCATTGATGAATCCTTTGATGCAAACTATAAACTGTTTAAGAATCAGAATGGTGAAGTGTTTGCCAGGTACATTGGTACTAACTGCAGGAATGGACCGCCTATGAAGAAGATCTGGGTTCCGAAAAAGTGTCTGGAAAATCTTCCTGTGAATGTCTTCATGACACCTCACTTGAAGAAGACAAACCTCAGACCAAAGGCTTCATACGGTCCAAAGGCTTCATACAAACAGAGGACTCACCTGAGTCACACTAACGCAAATGTTTTGCAGGGAAACCATACTCAGGCATATGAATATGAGAGCGGTTCATCGAACCGTCATGTTCATATGACCAAAAATTATTCTGCTTATTCCTATGAGTATTATTGTCCCGACCTGCAAGACTGTTTGCTAAGGCTTCAAAGCCAAAATTCTCAGATGCTGCACTTAGACTTATTGCTTCTAAGCCACCCTTGAAGATGTGGGTGGTTAAGAAAGCTTAACTCTCTTTTGCAGGGAAAGGTCTCCAGCAGAAAAACAAAATCTTCTGACGCTATTGCTGGGGACCTTAAAAATCTTGTAGGGCGCAAGATAAAATGCCCGAATGGCATCATTATGTACTTCGTTCCTGAATCGCATGCTACTCTCCCTATTATTCCTAATCTGGATCTAAGTTTTCATAACCCACTGGTTCGTCAAATGTTTTTGCTTCACAATTCTCTTCGTGAAGCCTATCCCCCTAACTGCACTGTAGGGTACGACACCAGCGTCTTCAAAGTCTTCAGAATGGATTATTGACAGTGGGTGTACAAATCACATGACTGGCAAAAGAAGCCTTCTTATGGACTCAACCTTACGTCCATCCGACAAAAGCCACATCACATTTGCTGACACTGGTAAAAGTAAGGTATTGGGTCTAGGTAGAGTTGCAATCTCAAAGGATCAACACATGGATAAAGTCATGCTTGTTGAATCCCTTGGCTTCAACTTAATGTCTGTCTCAATGCTTTGCGATTTGAACATGATCGTAATGTTTGCAAAATATCGTTGCCTAGTACTAATGGAATCTGACAAGTCTCTAGTGTTTGAAGGGTATCAGAAAGATGATTTGTATGTGGTAGATTTCTCAGCAGGGCCACAACTTGTAGTATGTCTTCTTGCAAAAGCTTCAGAATGCTGGCTTTGGCATCGAAGGCTTGGGCATGCTGGCATGAGGAACCTCCACACCCTTGCGAAGAAGAAGCATGTCATAGGCATCGAGGGCGTCAAGTCCAAGAAAGATCACTTATGCGGTGCCTGTGAAGCAGGGAAGATGACAAGGGCAAAACATCCTTCGAAGACAATCATGACTACTACACAACCCTTCGAACTGCTCCACATGGATCTTTTCGGTCCCACTCACTACTCAACTTTTACTACTACTGCTTGCCTCTATGGCTTCCACTACTAGAAAAAGGGCTATAGATGGGATTGACACTAATGGCGCACCAGACAAGCGGTGCGCCATTAGTATATACTAATGGCGCACCACCTTCTGATACGCCATTAGAGTTGAAACTACTAATGGCGCACCTGGCCCAGGGTGCGCCATTAGTATCAAAAAAAATTTAACTAGTGCGCCTGTCCAAACATACTAATGGCGCATCCAGACACAGTGCGCCATTACTAGTTGTAACTAGTAATGGCGCACCTGCCGGAAAGTGCGCCACTAATGTTGTTTTTCTATTATATTTTTATTCCCTTTTTTGCAAAACTACTAATGGCGCACTGTTCCACCGTGTGCCATTACTAGTTTAAACTAGTAATGGCGCACTGTGGAACAGTGCGCCATTAGTATGTTTTTTTTGCAAAACTACTAATGGCGCACCACCAGAAGGTGCGCCATTAGTAACCTGGATTACTAATGGCGCATTTAGAGTTGGTGCGCCATTAGTAAGTGGGCAGCAACAAGATATTTTGGACAGCCTCTCCTACCCACACTCACTTTCTCCCCACTTCATTCTCTCCACCTCCTCCTTGTCTCGGGTGCCTCCTCTTTTTCACCTCATTTCCACCATAGATTCATTCAATTTAAGTGGTTAAATTACCTTGTTTTGATAGGTAAGTAAGGGGGGAAGCTATATTTATGTTGTTCTCCCTACAACAATGTGCACATGCACTTTTTATGGCCTAGCTAGATCTATGTATGTTCGTGGTGTTGCATATGTTTGTGGTGTTGCATATGTGTTTGTGTTTGGAGGTGTACCGGTATTTGAAATGCGATAGTTGCCAATATTTTGCCGGAATGTTGATTCATTTCCGTTTCGGCGAGAATTTTGGCATTAAGCATTCTTTTTGGTCCTATTTTTAGGGAAAGTCATGCCAAATTTTTTCTTGGTTCTAAAATATCGTTTTGCTCTACCCCGCAGGCGACCATGGTCCGCATGATGACCGAAGGCATCGTGAATAGGTTTTTGAGGTCCGCGAAGGCCGAGATGCTTCAAAAGAACGAGACGGAGATAAGATGTCCGTGTCGAAGATGCAAGTTGAAGAGCCTTATTGCGGACCCGGAATCTGGGCAGGTGCGGGACCACCTGCTCTTGCGTGGTTTCATGGATGGCTATCGGTGGCAAGGTGATGAAGATGACTACGAAGTCGTCCATGGGGGCCGGGCAAGAAATGAGGAAGGGCAGCAAGACAACCACCGCGGCTCGGGCGGGCGAGAAGACGAAGAATCCCCAGGAGATGATCACGACGGTGATGCTGTACACAGTCATCATGTAGAAGATGCAGGACATGATGATGAGGAAGATGCCAGAGCAGACGACGGGCATGATCATGAAGATGATGATGCCGGCGGAGCAGACGACGCTGGACCATCGATGGGCTGGGTGCAGGACCCTCATATTCAAGAGCTGCTTCTCAAGCAGACAGATAACGCAAGAGCTGCCGCCCGAGAGAAAGCCAAGATGGATCAACTTGAGTTAGACGCGGTTACTCCATTGTATGAAGGATGCAGGCCCGAGGATACCCGCCTGAAAGTAACGCTCATGGCTCTGGAGATGAAGGTAAAACACAAAATGACCGACGCATGCTTCGACGAGAACATGTCATTCTGGCACGAACGTCTTCCCAAGGGGAACAAGTGCCCGACCAGTTTGGAGGAGGCGAAGAAAATCATGTGTCCTCTGGATTTACCGCACGTGAAATACCATGTGTGGCATGAACAATTGCATCATTTATCGAGACGAGCACGCGGAGTCTACCATATGTCCGGTGTGCAGCGTCACTCGATACAAGAAGAGGAAGAAAGCTCCTCGAAAAGTGGTGTGGTACTTTCCGATCACTCCTCGTCTGCAGCGGTATTTCGCGGACCCTAAGGTAGCAAAGCTCCTGCGTTGACACGCGGATAGGGAGGAGAAGAAGCGAGAAGATGACGCAAATGATCCGGAGATAGATAAAAAAGACAAGATGCTGAGTCACCCTAAGGATGCGAGCCAGTGGCAAGCGTTGAACTTCGAAGACCCAGAATTTGGGAACGATCCAAGGAACATCGTGCTGGGCGCGAGCACCGATGGAGTCAATCCGTTTGGCAGCCAGAGAAGCACACATAGCACCTGGCCTGTGTTTGTGTGGATGTACAACCTTCCCCCCTGGTTGTGCATGAAGAGGAAGTACATTCACATGAGTATGCTAATTGAAGGACCGAAACAACCAAGGAACGACATCAATCTGTATCTGGAGCTGCTGAAAGAGGAGCTTGACACGCTGTGGAAAACGCCAGCCAATGCGTGGGACGCCGCAGAGAAAGAATATTTCCCTATGAGAGCCGCGCTGCTCACGACGGTGCACGACTATCTCGGTTACGGATATGTCGCGGGGCAGGTGGTCCATGGATTTTCTGGATGCGTCAGGTGCATGGATGACACAACGTATCGCCAGCTAGATAGAGATCCCGGGTCTTCGAAAACCGTGTTCATGGGACATCGAAGGTGGCTTCGCGACGATGACCCGTGGAGAAAACGCAAGGATCTGTTCGATGGTGAAACTGAACCCCGAGGACGCCCGCGTACGAGGAGCGGCGAGGAAATAGACGAGCTGTTGAAAAATTGGAAAGACTGCCCACTGCCGGGAAAGAAGCAAAAGGCGCCAGAGCCGGGAAAGAAGCGAAAGGAGCCAGAGCCGCTGCTGAAGGTAAGGAAAACGAGGTTTGTTTTTTGGGACTTGCCGTACTGGAAGATCCACCGTGTGCCTCACAGCCTTGATGTCATGCATATCATGAAGAACGTGTGCGAGAGTCTGCTTGGTACCCTGCTCAACATGCCAGACAGGACCAAAGATGGGCCGAAAGCAAGGGCAGACTTGAAATCAATGGGCATTAGGCAGGAGCTTCACGCTAATGATGATGATCATGATGAGGTGAAGCAGGACACAGAAATTTGTCGCAAAGGCAAAAAGGCTAAGAAGACCAGAAATGACTACCCTCCCGCGTGCTTCACTCTAAGTCAGGAGGAGATCGAGCAGTTTTTCACCTGCCTCGTAGGAGTAAAACTTCCTTACGGTTACGCGGGGAAGATAAGGAGATACCTAGACCCAGCGAAGTAGAAGTTCAGCGGGATGAAGTCTCACAACTGTCACGTGCTGATGACGCAGATACTTCCAGTTGCAATCCGTGGGATCATGGACGCGCACGTCCGTGAAACGCTATTTGGCCTATGCAACTTTTTCGACGTCATCTCTCGGAAGTCGGTTGGCGTGAGGCAACTCAGAAGGCTACAGGAAGAGATCGTGGTGATACTATGCGAGCTTGAGATGTACTTCCCGCCCGCATTCTTCGATGTTATGGTGCATCAGCTGGTTCATATCGTGGAGGATATCATCCAACTCGGGCCGACGTTCCTGCACAGCATGATGCCGTTCGAAAGGATGAATGGTGTCATCAAAGGATACGTTCGCAACATGTCACGTCCAGAGGGAAGCATAGCCACGGGCTTTCTGACCGAAGAGTGCATCTCCTACTGCACGAATTATCTAGGCATCGAGAACCCTGTTGGTCTGCCCGTCAGCAGGCACCTCGGCAGGCTCGCTGGATGGGGTCATCGTGAGGGTCGTCGCGAAATGCATGTCGACTTCGAGGGTCGACTCGCCGACTTTGAAAGAGCAAACCTAGTCGCGCTACAACACATAGACGTGGTCGATCCTTGGGTGGTACAGCACAAAACCTTTATTAAGAAGACGTACAATGACCGAGGCCAACAGAGGACGGACGGAGATATACTCAAAGAGCACAACTCATGTTTCACGCGTTGGTTCAAGCAGAAGCTTCTGTCGTACCCTTTACATGAGGATTCTTCCGCGGAAGAACAACTCATATTCGCCTTGTCACAGGGCGCCGAGCACAACCTGATGACCTATGAGGCGTACGATATCAACGGCTACACATTCCACACCGAGGCCAAGGACATGAAGAGCGATGGTTATCAGAACTCCGGGGTAACGATGGAATCCTACACCGGTAACGACAAGGACAAATACTACGGAAGGATCGAGGAGATCTGGGAGCTGAGCTACGCTGGAGAGAAGGTCCCGATGTTCCGTGTCAGATGGGCCAAGAGCGTCCTAAAAGAAGACCGGTATTTCACCACCATGGTTATACCCGAAGCCAAATCCAAGACCGCGGGCGCAAACGTCACCGCGAAAAATGAGCCATGGGTACTGGCTTCCCAAGTGGACCAATGCTTCTTCATTACCGACCCGTCAAAGCCCAGTCGTGTTGTCGTGAGGAGAGGCAAAAGGAAGATCATCGGAATGGATGGAGTAGCCAATGAGCAAGACTTCGACAAGTACGGCGACCCGAGGATCGAACATGACGACGATGATGAAGTAGCAGCATACACAACAAGAAGAAGCAGGACCACCCTACCTAAAGGACGTCCGTTCCACAGAAGAACTCCATTTGTGAAAAAGAAGGGCAAGAAGATTGTGAACAGATAGCTAGCTAAGATCGATTGTATTTAAATCGTAGCCTTCATTCCTCGATTGTATTTCATGGGTACTTTTTGAACTATCATGAATATTTTTAAATTTCATGGACACTCGATCTCGATCCCCCTCCATCTCGATCGCTATCCCACCTCGCCAGATCCGGTCCCCCTCGCCGCCGAGCACCCCCCGGTCCACCGGCCGCCGCCGCCGACCCCCCGCACCCTCGATTCCCCTACTCAACCGCCGCCGCCGACCCCCGCACCCCTCCCCTACTCAACCGCCGCCGCCGACCCCCGCACCCCGCGCACCCTCCCCCGCTCCACCAGCATTACTGTTTGATTATATTTTTAGAAAAATTATTACTGTCTTATAAAAAATATTACTGTTACTGTCTTATAAAAAAATCTTACTGTTATGATTTAAACAAGTTTAAAAAAATATTACTGTCTTATAAAAAAAATACTAATGGCGCACCACGGTGAGGTGCGCCATTAGTATGGATGTACTTATGGCGCACCGTGGGGTGGTGCGCCATTAGTATTGTGCCATTGCTATAAGAAAAAGAAATACTAATGGCGCACCACGGTGAGGTGCGCCATTAGTATGGATGTACTTATGGCGCACCGAGGGGTGGTGCGCCATTAGTATTCTGCCTGGCCCCATCCATATTCCCTCCCTGGCCCCTCGCTATCCCCTCTCTCGCCCTCGCCCTCGCCCTCGATCCCCTTCCCCTCTCCTCTCCCGACGCCGCTGCCCCGCCGCCTCGACGCTGCCCCGCCGCCCCGACGCCGCCTCGACGCTGCCCCGCCGCCCCGACGCCGCCCCGACGCCGCCTCGCCCCCGACGCCGCTGCCCCGCCACCTCGACGCTGCCCCGCCGCCTCGACGCGACCCCGCCGCCCGGACGCCGCCCCGTCCACACCACCGTCGCCGGAGCACCACCACCACCCGGACCTCGTCCCCGACATCCTCCCCGCGCCCCACTGCCCTATCCCTACGGCCCTCGTGAGCTCCCCCTCCTCCTCTCCCCCTCTCCCCCTCTCCCCCTCTTGACTGGTTACTTGTGATTTTTTTTTGCTTCTCCAGCCATGTTTGTGTCTAGAACTCTAGATCATGGAGGAATCGCCCTCTCTGGTGCCGCTTCTCTGGGGTAAATTTAGCACTTTCTCAGTGGAATTGCAGTGTAATTCTTTTGTGTGTTTTAAGTGGTATTTACAGTGTACTTTTAGTGCAATTACTGTGCATTTTCAGTGAAATTTACACTGTAATTGTTAGTGGAATTTACACTGTAAATGTTAGTGGGTTTACAGTGTACTTCTAGTGGATTTTTGCTCTGTATTTGCAAGTGGCATTTTTAGTGGAATTACTGTGTATTTCCATGGTTTTTACACTGTAATTATTAGTGTAATTTTGGGCCTTTGTATAGTTGATTCACAGCAGCAGCAACTGTAATTTTTCTGTAATTCGGCTTGTGGTTAGATGCCATCAGTTTTGGTCCTTTTCATCCTCCTGTAGTTAGCTTAGTCCACCTTTTGTTAGATTTTAACCCTTTTAGCTGCTTTCTGTACGGGTTTGAATTGCTCAGAGCGTGTACCATTTATAGTTTAGTGTATGGACCTGTTTAGAAGTGATTTGCGGGGCAGAGGCAATTTGCGGGGCAGAAAGAACAAAGGAACAGGGACACAAGACATATGACACAACTCATCCTTTAGTTGGCTGAAAAATATGGCTGAAAACGAATTAGATTTCATCCGGATGTAGAATAGACAGTCCCTTCTCTTATCGGGGTGGAACTCCCAACTTCACAAACAATTCCACATGATGCGGCGCCGATTGCGGAGTGATCTGTAGCAAAAGGTTCAGACCAAAGTGTACTGTAGTTCACTGTAGTCTGTAGGTCATTGAATTCTTAAAATCGTCGTCCGAGTTCCGAAGTGCAAAGGTCATGCGAGGCACAATAGTTCCTCCGTCTCGGTTTATAAGACATGCGCATCGTTCTAGATTGACAATTTAACTAGCTAAATATGTAGCCAAAAACAAGTTCTAGATTGTTGGTTCTATCTAATAATGCTGAGGGTTCTACTTTGGGGCTTTTTGATTCCAAGCAAACCTAGCTGATTTTTATCAAGAGGCCAAACATTCATCTAGTTTTGCTATGAACTGCTGCTAATGTATGATGTTTTCCTATGAATTTGCTATGTGGTCCTGCCTATATATGCTAGAACTAATTTTGATATGGATGTGCTGATTGTGTCAAGTAGTAGTACAAGGTTGTTGCCCTCTGGAGGCTACCATTGTATTTGCATAGAGGAAATATTGATGGCCTATCTGTCCTACATATTGTGCTTTGGATGTGCTTTGGCCTGATTGTTCACAGCAATATATATATACTGTGGTAATACTAGTGTAGGCTTGTATAGTTGTATAGTTTCAGATGTCTCCTATTCTGGGTCATGGACTTTGTGCCATGGTCACATTGATTTTCTGTTTGGACTCAATTTGGCCTGACAAATGATGGTCTACTAGCTGTCTACTAGCTGGCAAGATGCTTTGGCAGAAGTTCGGAATTGTTATGCTTTGGCAGGTACCCCGGAGAGGCCCTTGAGTTTGCCGGAATGTCGATTAACTTCCGTTCCGGCAAATTCGGGTACTCCATATGTCCTATTTTCAGCAAAGGTCATGCTGAAATTTTCCGTGAATTTTAGCATGACTTTGCTAAAAATAGGACATATGGGGTACTTGTGACTAATGCATGGGCCGGGGTATCTTAGTAGTTAATTAAGTAGGATCAAGTGCCCCGGCGTACTTGTGACTAATGCATGGCTTTTAGGGTGCCTCGGTGTTGATAAAAACCAAAATGATGAAAGCTTAGGCTTTTAGGGTGCCTCGGCGTCGAAAAACCCTCAATGATAAAAGCTTAGCTTTTAGGATGCCTCGGTGTCGACAAACCCTAAATGATGAGACCATGATCTTGTTCCTTGACAATAACCAACTTTTTGACCAAACTTTGTTCCTATTTAGAGAGAAACATGGCCAACAACGATGAGGCCGGGGGTTCGGGCATCAAGCCATTCTGGGAGTTGTCCCGAGAGATGGAGGAACAACCTCACTTGTATGACGACGACGCCTTCCCCACTGATCCTGAGACCACGGATGGTACCGCCGAGGATAACCCCACTGATGCCACCACTGATGGTGCCGCGAGGATGCCACCACTGATGATGGTGGCGCACACACAAATGGCAGCCAACCGAAGAGGCAACGGAAGGACCGGCGCCCGACCGTGCTCCGCGCCCTCAAGGAGGAAGTTACTGAAGTGGACTCCGACGGGAATCCAACGGCGCCCGAACGAATAGTCAAGGGGTACTCGCTTCAGCTCGGGTGCATTCTCCGGAGCACCGTCTCGGTCAACACCGAGAACCTGAGGCATCCTGACCGAGGGAATTTGCGCAACCTCCTCTTCACGAAGCTGCACGAACGATACAAGTTCCCCGCTGAATTTGAAAACACAAGCCTCAAAGGGAATAAAGTGAACAATGCTGCCCTCACGAAGATGAGCAAGGCCCTGTCTACTTGGAAAAGCAATGTGAAGAGAATGATCGAGAAAGGTGAGAGTTATGAGAAGATCAAGGAGAAAAATCCTTCGATCACCGAAGATGACTACAACGACTTCAAGATCAATTGCTCGAGCACCGCAAACTCCGAATCAAGTAAGTGGGGGAAAGAAATGCGGAAGCTGAACTTAGGGGAACACACACTCGGTCCCGGCGGTTACAGAGTGGCGGAGCCTATATGGGACAAGGAGGAGGCGGACCGTGTCGAGCAAGGCCTACCGCCCCTCTTCGATAAATACGGTGACAAGCAGACCAGGAACTTTGTCAGGGCCCGGTACAAGAAGGGCCCGAAAACAAAGGAGCTTACCACGGATCCGAAGACCAGGGCGCTTGAGCTTGTTCTGGTAAGGAATACACCCCCGCATAATTAGCTCCATATGGGTGCATTCTAATTAATGAAGCCAAATTTCTAAATGGTTCACATTCCTTCCGCAGGCGACTGAAAGCTGTAGCGCGGGGTCGACTAAGAGCAACCCTTGGGACACCACTCTAAATAGGGCGTTGAATGTAATGAAGAACAAGGATAAGCTCAGTAAGCCGACGTCAGCTGGTCGTGTGGCCGGCAAAGGCTTGTCGACAAAATGGTCGTCATACTATAACACTGGTGGGCGAAAGGAGAAAAAGACCAGCTCGGAAAGCCAGGCGTGCGAGGTTCAAGAACTCAGGGCACAGGTGGCACGGATTCCGGAGATTGTCCAAGAGCAAGTGAAACAACAACTCGGAGCAACGATCACCGCCATTGTGCCTACCTTGATCCAGGGGATTAGTGCGTGGATTACGGGCGGCCAACAGGGGCCGCCCCCGATTCCTAGCTTCACGGCCAGCAACTCGCAGAACGTGATGGCGGGGCCATTGGTGTCTCTGGCGGAGGCGGCATTGGTGTCTCCGACGCCGGCACGGGAGCTTAATGCACCCGGGTGTACGCCGGCCGGCACCTCTGCAGCAAGCGGCCCCTCCGTCAACTGCACGCCTGCCATTGGCGGTGCCTCGACATTAGCCGAGCTCGACGCCATCATCACGGTAACTAATTAAGCCTCTCTCGGCCGAGGACTTCATCTCCTTGCCTTTGACTGGGCATCCCTAACGCCCTACATGTTTTCAC
Organism: Triticum urartu; assembly: GCF_003073215.2. Taxonomy (NCBI): domain Eukaryota; kingdom Viridiplantae; phylum Streptophyta; class Magnoliopsida; order Poales; family Poaceae; genus Triticum; species Triticum urartu. The sequence continues at coordinate 653,421,187 of NC_053023.1, read as the reverse complement.
AGGGCGCCGCCGACGTTCCGTGCAATCTCCTGCACTTCGTGAACAACGAGTTGGTCGATGTCGCCAAGGGCAAAATCGTTCAACCGGGCAACCCCTTGTTCCACGGTACCCTGATGCCACCCAACTTGTTTAGGGTTCAACTGGTTCGGGTGCTGCCAGGCTGCGACGAGTTGTTACCTCCGATTCGACCCGTCGGGGCCGACGATGATGACGTGATGACCCTCAGCACCTGCCTGAGCTGGCCCCTGCTTTGGCCGAAGAGCCAGATTCGTTTGGGGGCGGGGGACACCACCCCAAAGACAACACCGCCAGTCGTGCCGGCGCCAAGTCGGCCCCATGGCAAGACCGCCGCAACGGTGCCGGACATCCCTATGCCACTGGATCCAAACATGCATATGGCACAAGATCAGAACGACGACAACGACGATACATTTGCGAACGTCGATCAGTACTTTGCCGATCATGGGTACGGTGGCGACTTCATGGGGCCTCCTTCTCAAGAACCCAACCCAACAAAAGACGTGCGCGATCTAGCTGGTACCGCGGAGAAGCCAAGTTGCAACAGGCGTCGTCTGCAGTTCAGCTCTCAGGAGACGCCTCCAGCTGCCGACTTCACCGAGCTTCAGATAGGCGAGGTGCGAAATATGATCAGCCCCAACACACTCAAGAAGGCGGTCTGTGAGCAGAACTCGGTCCCATTACAGGAGAAGAAGAAGGCACGCAAAAGAAAGACTAACAAGGGTGCGGGCCAGCCGGCACCGAGTACGATCCGTGCTCAGGACGGGCCATCTTCACCTGAGGATATCTCGAGGAGGGTGCATGTGGCGGGTAGGCCGATGCTACCGAGAAATATGCTCGATGCTGCAACCGGTGCTATGCGGAGTCTGCATGACAGTATTCTTTCTTTGGAGAAGCGGCGTCTCGGAGAGAAGGATGTGCCATACCCGGTTTTCACGGCTAAGGTGCCAGAGGGCAAGGGCTTTGTGGATAACTCCATCGGGGGTACGATCGTCCTACGGTTTGATGACATCCACGCTATGTTGAACCTTCATCCGCTGCACTACACCTTCGTTCGGCTATTTTCGCTGAGTATGGAGATGCGGATCATTCGCGACAAGACCCCGGACATCGTGATAGTCGACCCCTTCTACATGTGTGCCAAGATCTTGGGCAGCGCTGGGGACCGGCAAGTCGCGAGTTCTTACCTCGAAGGCGTCATTCTGGCAAACCAAGATAAGGATAACTTCCTCGTGCCTTACTTTCCCGAGTAAGTCCTCCCCTCAACCCCCCCGTAACATATGAATTCTTAGATTTCGATCGTTTTTCTTTTAACATTCCGTGTTTTCTGCAGTGACACACATTGCACGCTCATCCTCCTAAGCCCCAAATATTCCATGGCCACGTATTTCGACCCGGACCGTCAGTCGAACTTAGACTACACAAATGTCAAGAAGGTTCTTGATGATGTTCTCCCCGGCTACGTCAAATCTGGAGGCACCTTCACCAGGCCTATTCGTAAGTACAGCAAGCACGTGTTCTCCCACAATACGACGTTCTGCTGCGTCAAGCAGCCGCCTGGCGGTCAGAAGGGTGCCTACTACGCCATCCATCACATGCGGGCGATCGTACGGGACCATCATCAACTTCTGCTACCGAGTAGACTCAAAGATTGGGCCGCGAGCGTGTCGGCAATCCAGGACGCGGACATCAGACAAGAATTCTTTCGCATCCAGTCGGAGTTTGCGGAAATCATCCATCAAGATGTCCTTCGTACCTCGGGGCAGTTCTACCTCAGAAATCAACCGTCCAACAGTGACATCGACACAATCCTACAAATGCAGGCTGACAACGCCCGTTGTTTCATGACTCCCACGATAGACGGCGGCTTCATCCACGCTCCGGTCCCTTGAGTCGAGTCGAAAGTAGTGATGTTGTGTCTAGTTCTGAAACATCGATTGGCTCATGTTGTAATTAAACTTTAATGAACTTGTAGTATGTCTCTATTGTTTCGAGAGTCGTTCTACTTAGATGTAATCGATGCTATTAATGTCTTGCTTTTCTCTTCCGATTGTTCTGTTGCATACTTATATATTGCTTATGTATTGTCTGTGAATTGGTACTAACGTTTCGTTTGGCTACTGCATAGCGATGCCGTGATATGTCGTGTACAAGGGTAAGGTTCCCGGAGTCTACGACGACTGGGAGGAGTGTCGAAGACAGGTTCACCGATTCAGCGGTAACAGTTACAAAGGGTACGCCAGTAGGGCCGAGGCCAAATCTAGATACGCCCGCTATCTAGCGGGAGAGGGGAGGGAGCGTTGGAGGAACCGGATGAAGACGAGTTTCATCGTGATGATGCTCATCGTGATGACTGCAGCTCTCTTCTATGTGATGGTAGTTTAGATGATCGATATCGACTTGTAATGTGAAGACAAACTCGCGGTCTCGAGACTTGTAATATAATGTTCTATCTTTGTTCAGTCTTTTCAATTCGGAGACTAATATGATGAATTGTATTGGAGACTAAAATGATGAATTGTATTCAGAGACTAATCTTCTATTGTATATGATGAATCTGTTGTTGATGTGTGCTGTCTATATTTTGTCCAATTATACATTTTGTAACCTGTGCAAAAAACAGAAAATAAAAAATAAAAAAAAACTAATATTCATAGTAATGGCGCATCACATCATAGTGCGCCATTAGTATGCCAAAGGATACTAATGGCGCATCATTAAACAGTGCGCCATTAGTATGCCGAAGTTACTAATGGCGCATCCTGTTGTTGTGCGCCATTAGTATGCCAAAGCACCTGGGTATACATGGCCCCCTGGGAGGCATACTAATGGCGCACTATTGTATATACTAATGGCGCATCCGGGGTGCGCCATTAGTATACCAGATACTAATGGCGCACCAGTGGTGCGCCATTAGTAAAATATACTAATGGCGTGGCACTAATGGCGCACCACTAATGTGCCATTAATGGCCAAATTAGGTGCGCCATTAGTAGGCCTTTTCCTAGTAGTGTTCTTCATTGTTGATGATTACTCTAGATATACTTGGGTGCACATAATCCTTTACAAGACTGAAGTGCAGGATGTCTTCAGACGCTTCGCCAATCGTGCTATGAACAATTTTGGCGCCAAGATAAAGCACATCAGAAGTGACAATGGCACTGAATTCAAGAACACTGGCCTTGATACATATCTTGATACCTTGGGCATCACACATGAATTCTCAGCTCCATACACGCCACAGCAGAATGGCGTCGTCGAACGCAAGAATAGAACACTCATTGAGATGGCCAGAACAATGCTAGATGAATACAAGACTCCAAGAAAATTCTGGACTGAAGCCATTGACACTGCATGCCATATAATCAATTGTGTTTATCTTCACAAGCTTCTGAACAAGACATCTTATGAACTCCTAACTGGCAAGAAGCCAAATGTCAGTTACTTCAGATTATTTGGCGCAAGGTGCTGGATCAAGGACCCACACCACACCTCAAAGTTTGCACCAAAAGCACATGAGGGTTTTATGCTTGGATATGGAAAGGATTCGCACTCCTACAGAGTCTTCAATCTCTTTCATTACAAAGTGGTTGAAACAGTGGATGTGCGGTTCGATGAGACAAATGGTTCACAAAGAGAGCAACTGCCAAATGTGCTAGATGAAGTTCCAGCTAGTGAATCAATCAAGCTTATGGGAACTGGAGAGATTATACCTTCTGAAGCTCATCCTGAAGAAGAACTTATCATCTCAGCACCTGATCAACATGAAGACAATGCTCAGCCTGAAGACATTCCTCCCAACAACAACACAGATCAGCAAGAGCAAAGTCTTTGCCCTGTACATCCTCGTGTTGCCAATGAAGTGCAGATTGACAGAATAATCGATAGCATCAATGCACCTGGTCCACTCACTCGTTCAAGGGCAACACAGCTAGCAAATTTCTGTGGGCACTTTGCATTCGTATCAATATCAGAACCCAAGAAAGTTGAAGAAGCCTTCATGGAACCTGAATGGATTCAAGCTATGAAAGAAGAGCTTCAACAGTTTGAGCTGAATAATGTATGGGAACTGGTTAAGCGTCCTGATCCACAGAAGCACAACATAATAGGCACCAAATGGATATACCGCAATAAACAAGATGAGCATGGTCAAGTTGTCAGAAACAAAGCTCGTCTCGTTGCTCAAGGATATACTCAAGTGGAGGGCATTGACTTCGATGAAACATTTGCTCCTGTGGCTAGGCTTGAAGCCATACGCATACTGCTGGCCTATGCAAATCACCATAACATACTTCTATATCAAATGGATGTGAAAAGTGCCTTTCTCAATGGCAAGATTGAAGAAGAAGTGTATGTTGCACAACCGCCTGGCTTTGAAAATCCAAAACATCCTGACATGGTATACAATCTCAACAAGGCACTGTATGGCCTCAAACAAGCCCCTAGGGCCTGGTATGACACACTCAAATACTTCCTGAAGAGCAAAGGCTTCATACCTGGTTCCCTGGATCCCACTCTTTTCACGAAGACATATGATGGTGAACTGTTTGTGTGCCAAATATATGTGGATGACATTATCTTCGGCTGCACCAATCAGAAGTATCCTGGAATATCCTCAAATGTCCTGTGATCCTCAAATGTCCTGTGATCAGGCACACATCCTAACACTTATGCATATGATGACTTAGATGTACAACGCACAAAGTAAAGTATATCTTCAATCAATGAAGACATACATTCTAAGTGTGAATACATTAATGTGGAATTTGACTTCGGAGCGCCACGATAATTATGCGTCGTGTCTGGGTCTAATACTTCCTATACGGTGGGTAACGCCACCACCAAACGTTCCATTTTGAAGTGTTTCACTCATGGCGTTACCTTGCAATATCTTCACATTTGGTTTGGCTTCGAACTCAACATGTTTTCATGATTATCTTCACTACGTTGATTATATAGATATATACATACTAGTGTTCTGTCCTCTACAGCATTCACTTATAGCTATGTCTTCTTGGTTGAATCTTTTGAACTAAGTGAATGTGATCGGACCCTAATCTCTCTATGCTTTCTATCTCAAATTCTATCTCTCCAAGTCATATGCATTCTATTGAAACTGTCGAATGTCTTCACTACGTCCTTGTCAGCAGAAGATATAGAGACAACCATAAAGTCCGTTTTCAATGCTCATTCCTCCACATAAAATCTGGAGAAGCAGGAACGACCGCCCGACAATCCAGGCATGCGTGGGACGTGGAACAAACCCCAAACTTCCGCAAACAGGCCACGCGTTCCTCAGATGCGAATCGCCAGGGGCACCTGTGTAATAGCACAGTGCCGCCCCTGAGCCTATAAATTCACACTTACCACGGTCATTATCTCCTTCTTCCATCCTCGCACGAACCCTAGCACCACCGCTAGCTCTCGACGACGCCGGCGACGAAGCGCTTCGCTGCCGCAACCTCTCCGACGCCGTCCTCACGCCGACCGCGGACATCGTTCTCTCCGCCGTTGCCGTAGGTGTCTTCCGTCGCTAAGTTAGGGCACGGAGGACTGAACTGCTCGGCATCATCTCCCACTTCCGTCTAGCAGTTCCAAGTGTGGTAAATAAAACTTCTTTTTACAGCCCCTTTTGATCTCATGGTTCTGTCACTTTCTACCATAAGAAGTTTATCTTCACACAAGTTAGATCTCTCAATCTGCATCTCATAACATGCCTAGTATATTCACTTGTGCTTCATGAAGTAGTTAGATTCCTCACTTGTACTGATCTGTGGGTTCATACAAATCTGGAACCAACTTCTTATCTATGAGTGAATGTCTTCGCACGATGAGGTCAACCTCTTCTAAACTGATTAATCTTCAAAACCTTCTGAGAATGCATATGACCTCTTCCCCTTCCCTTGCACCTTAATGCTGTCACAGGTACATGTCCGTGGGAGAATCCTTCGGTTCTCATAGTCTGCATTCATTTGCAGAATTCCTACAGCAACACATAAATTCTCCTGAAGCCAGTTCCTGTTGGTCCAGCAAAAGAAAGCTTTTGAAGCCTTTGAAAGTTTTGAAGCCTTTCAAGTTAAAGTTTATGGCTTCAGAAGCAGCAGCAAGGAAAGGGGGCAGACAGCCACGTGAAGGAACTTCCAAAGATCTGCCTGAAGACCTGGCAGAAATGTATAAAACAGATCCAGAAGAGAATTATGGGTAGCGCAAGACCCGAATCCAATGGATTCGACGCTATTGGGCAGAACAATGGTTCAAATACCGCTTCGTCACCCAGGAGTATGCTCAGAAAAGCGCCATCAAGAGACCATGGGGGGACATCCTTTATAAGAATATCATACCCAGGACCAGAGATGAAGCCATTGCTCAAGGCTTCTACCCATGCATGGTCCGAGGACCACAGCCTAATGATGTGCATCCGTCGTCACTCCTCTGGTGTCGTGACGACAATCTGTTCAAGCGCAACTTCCAATTTTCCCAACAATCAGCGAAGCAGAACAAGAAGAAATTTGGGTTAGACTTCAACCCTGGTCCCTCAGCTCCAAGGCCAGATGGCACACGCTACGCAGAACCCAATATCATCGGTCCGTATGCCAACCTTGAGGGCCTCATCACCCGCATCTTAGTCCAAGGGACTGCCGTGAATGACCCTCCAGCTGACTCTGAGTCTGATGAAGCTCCTGCTGTACCGAAGCCAAAGCAGTCGAAGAAGCCAAAAGCTTCAAAGCCGGCCCCTTCATCAAAAATCTCAAGGCCGAAGCCATTGGCAACTGCACCTCCTGAAGACAGTGTGCAGCCTGAAGACGTATCCCGCGTCTCCAAGCCCCAGAAGGACAAGGTGCCTCAGCCACACACTGGCAAAGAGCTCACAGCTGCTGCCATTCTGCGCAGCGAAGCCATTGATCTGTCAAGTGATGAAGATCTTGGAGATGACGCTCTAGAGCAGCTCATCAAGAGCAAAGAAGAAGCTGAAATCTTCAACAATTTGCCTCTCTTTGATGTCGCCATCATCCACAACTTCATCGACGAATGGTTTGCCACACCGAACATAAGCTTCGAAGATCTGCAGCTACCCGTTGGCCTCGGTGTTGCCTTCCAAGGCGCAATTGCTTCAGAACTTGCCATTGCCCAGCGCATTGTGGAACTGAAGCAGAAAATTGATCATGAAAAGGCTCAGTTCAAGAAGAATGTGGCCAAGCTCAGCATGCAAGAAGTGAAGAGCTTCAAGACCATGTTGCATGAGCTCAAGGAAAATTTTCTGAAGAAGCGTGCAGAAGCTCAGGGCTCACGTGAGCGGATGAAGTCTCTGGCTGAAAGATGTGTACAAGCCTACAATGAGGCTGAGAAGCTCAAGGCACTTGGGCGTCCAGGCATCGACCCCAAGATGGCCACGAAGAAGAAGAAGAAGCCTGCTATGGCTGAACCAGAGGCACCTAGGCAAGAAGCAGTTCCAATTGTCTTCCCAACTGCAACGACTGGCTCGAAGCCAAAGAGCCGGTCAATAGCTTCAGAGCTCAAGAAGACAAGAACTGCTGAGGCTGAAGCCAGGAAAAGGAAAAGCTCTGAAGCCTCTCCTACTGCCCCCAGCAAGAAGAAGCGAAAGATCAAGAAATCTCGGGCTGCTCCCACAGAGCCCTTGATAGTTGAACCTATCTCTATGGTTCACCGCAACGCAGAACGACAACTGACAGTTCATGAGCCTGCTTCCACAGAGGCTCCTGAAGCTGAAGACATACCAGCAGCCGACCCCATTGCTGCTGAAGACATTGGTCATCAGGACAATGTACAAGATGATGCAGCCCTTCCTCAGTATGAACAAAGCGAACTCATCAGCATTGGTCGTCCTCTGACGCCAATTGCACAAGATGCGTCATGGGCGGATCGCCCTCAAGAGGAAGAAGACAATGAGGCCCAGCCCACTCCAACCCCACAGGCATCGTCTGCATTCCGCAGGCTTCGCAAAGGTCCAAGGCCTCAAGTCTATACTGAAGACATTCCGGCTGCATCAGCCGCAGAAGAAGCAACACAAGAGCCCAATCCTATGCTCCACCAAGAAGCAGTTCTCCAGGAGAACGTGCTTGTGACTGACCCTCCAGCTAGTCAAGCGGAGGCTGAAAATGTTGAGGCTACCACAACAAATACTGAAGCCAATGTGGAGCCCTCCCCACCAAAAGCTTCAGCAGACAGCGAAGCTACTGATCCAGACACTTCTCTTCCTGAGTTTGCTGCAGGTCCTCAATTTGATTACCATGTTGAGCACAGGCCTCACCTCTAGAAGCCAGTCCCAAGGCTGCCAAGGTTCCCAGGTCCTGCATCAGCACCTGGCTCCTTTGACATCAATAGCTTCAAGGCAGACAATATGTTCTTCAACAGCTCCAAGAACCCCTATTCAAGGGAAAGGATTTCATCAGATAGGTTCTGGAGCTGTCCTCAGCGCAGCTACTATTCCTGCATCCTATACAACCAAGGTCGCATCTTCCCGCACAAGCACCTTGATGTTGAAGCCATTGCTGGTCTGCCCTGCTTAGAGGAAGCGCTGGATTGCTTCAGGCAAGTGGGTCTGCTGCAGTTTATAACTGATGAAGAGCACTGGAATGAAGAGCTTCTGTTGCAATTCTATGCCACCCTACACATCAAAGGATACAACAGAGATCCGAAGACATGGGCCCTGGAGTGGATGACCGGTAATGTCCATCACGAAGCCAATGCATTCGATATCATTGAGCTCACCGGCCTGCCCACTCCTGGCGAAATCTTCGAGGAAGGCTGTCCACTACACACTGAAGCTCTTGAGAGCATATTCCAGAGGCCTGAACCAAATATGAGTCAGATGCTCTCCATGATGAAGCCATTGCCCCACGATGCTCCTTATCCAACAGAGTTCTTCATTGAAGACTTTGAGTACCTGCCCAGAACCATCTATCATATTATCCGGCGGACTCTCTGGCCTATTAAAGGGCACTCTCCAAATGCCAAGATCGAGGGTGCAATGAAGACTCTGATATTCTGTATCCTTCATGGCAAATGCTTCAACGCACAGGATTTCTTCATACGCCAACTAGTTGCATCAGGCTCAGATCTTCTTGGTTTAAAGTACTATGCTCCTTGGGTAATGAGACTGATCAAGCTTCACTCTGCGATCTCATATCAGCCCTCAGCCCGCAACCATCGGATCTTCTTGCCAGATGTGGATATCTCTGTTGAAGCTATATATCCTGAGCCTGCCAAGCAACCTTTGAGTCTTCAGAATGCAGAACACCAGAGCTTCACTCAAAACGATGAAGGTGTTGAAGCCATCTCCAGGGTGTATCCTTTGGCTGGCACTACACATGCGCCACACCCTGCTTCAACTGAAGCCACTGATAGTGCAACTGCTTCAAGACCCAAGAAGCGCGCTCATGTTCTCAATGACCGAGAGCTTATTGTGGCCCTTCATCAAAAACAATATAGGCATCACGACTGGCTAAAGCGTCAGATGAAAAGCCTCTTGGTGGATGTTAATCGTCTTGAAATCTTGCCACCAAGAATGCTTTCGTTACTCATGAAACCTGTCGTCGTACATGGAAAGGGCTCTCAATGATGTGTACTGAAGCTGAACTAGAAGAGGATGGCTTCACTGAGCGTTTCAAGTTTGACACCACACCTCCTAGAAGGGCTGTGATGCGAAACACACCATCACTTGAAGACTCTGAGTTTTCTTCATCTGCTGCCACAGTCACTGCCAGAATCATTGATGAAGAAGACGATGCTACATCACCGCCACCTGCTTCAGCACCTCCAAGCTCTTCTGCACCGCCAAACACCTCCAACGACCCTGCTGCTCCTGGGAACGAGTAGAAACTCTATGTCTTCAAACCTTTTTGGTCCTTGCTGACAAAAGGGGGAGAAGCATATGGGTTTATAGTCTTCAAGCGGGTCCATATGGGCGGGTGCTTTATGTTTGCTATATTTTGCTTCGTGCTTACAACTCTCGTTTTTGCTTCATTTGGTTCTCTGAGTTGTAACACTAAGACTCGATGGTCGTCTGCTACTTGTTTGCCACCCTGTTTTGCGAAGATAAATTCCGCATGTGCGACGATAAATTCCGCACTTATCCCATTCTGCAGACGTCCATTTTACATTATGCATGTCATTATCTTCATATACTTTCACATGCATAGTGGATTGTCATCATAAGCTGAATTGGATCTCCACAAGTACAACCTGCCATGTGCATTTGCATTCCAAAAGCAAATTAACTTATATGCACATCTTCAGGGGGAGCCCTTGACACTTATGAAGACAATTCCTTATCCTTTACAATTTCATAGACTATATTCCGCGTTGAAAACTTCAACTAGTTTGTCATCAATCACCAAAAAGGGGGAGATTGTAAGTGCATCTAGTGCCACCCCTAGTTGGTTTTGGAGTATTGACGACAAACCTAGTTGAGGGACTAATGTGTTTGTGAGAATTGCAGGATAACACAGGTAGAAGTCCCTCATTGATTCGGTTTTACTACCAGAGATGACCCCTAAAAATGTATGAAGACATTGAAGCCAAAGGTGGTATATGAAGATATTCACATTGAAGCCTATGACAAAAGAAGACACGTTATGAAGCCTATGGAGCTCGAAGACTTAGATCTTTCGTAGTTCTTTTTCTTTTGTGTTGAGTCATAGGAACCACCGTACTGTTAAGTGGGGTCCAGGAGAACCAGTCAGAATGACTGAAGTGATGCCTAAATCAAAAACCTATGTCTTCGAGTGAAGACAATGAGAGCGAATCTTGTCCAGAGCCGGACAAGTCAGCTTTGCTTGTAGCCCAAGTAAAGTTGCCATGAGAGTTTGAAATCTGACCGTTGAGACACGTGTCAGTTCCTTAGTGACCCAGGGTCATTTCGGACAAATCAGGTCGGGTTGCCAAGTGGCTATAAATAGCCCACCCCCTACAACCATAAACGGTTGGCTGCTCAGATTTCAGTGCACGGCTTTTGTCGTTTGAGAGCAACCCACCTCGAAGCCTTTGAGAGAAAATTCCTAGCGAGGAGAAAAGCCCTAACCACCCAGAGCCAGAGAACATTGGGCATCACTTAAGTCTTCTTGTCTGTGTGATCTGAAGACTTATTACACTTGAGGACTGTGAATCCTCCAGACGGTTAGGCGTCGCGTTCAGAGCATCCAAGAGACATTGTGGATTGCCAGTGAACGAAGTTTGTGAAGGTTTGGGAGTCTACCTTGAAGACTTACCAGAGTGATTGGGCGAGGACTATGTGACCTTAGCTCAAGGAGAATACGGTGAGGACTTGGTGTCCTGAGCTGCGTGTTCAGGACTGGGTGTCCGGGACTGTGTGTCCTAAGGTTTAAATACCTAGCCGCTCCAACCAGACGTACAGTTGTCACAGCAACTGGAACTGGTCCAACACATCATTGTCTTCAACGAGTCACTGGTTTCATCTTCACTTCCTTTTTCTTACTGTTACTCATTGTGAAGCCATTGCATGCTTGCTCTATCTTTTGTCTTCACAACGTGAATGTATGATCTGTTTGGCTTCATAACTTCTTCCTACCTGATCCTTATTACACTGCAGCTGTTTGTCATTGTGCTTTCACTCTATTGAATACTTGGCCATGGCTGGCCTAGTGTAATCTAACTTCCGCTGCATAGTAATAGGCATAATCTTCGCTGTTTGTCTTCATAACTCCCACGTTTTGAAGACTTTCATAAAAATCGCCTATTCACCCCCCCTCTAGTCGATATAACGCACTTTCAAAATGACAAGGCAACAACAACGAATAACTGGACGACACCTGGCACATCGGTCTCGGGGCGTTACAACACTCCACCACTATGAGAGGATCTCGTCCCGAGATCTAGAATGGCACCGGAGGGACAATGGAAAAGAAAGAGAAGAGGTAAAACTAAGTTGCTTCTTTGACAAACGAGTGAAGCCAAAGAACCTTGAAAGGTTAAACCATTTCGAGAGAAAAAAAATACAACAGAGATGAGCGAATTTGAAAACACTCCGTTGGAAAAGAGGAACAAGGAAGAACAACTTCGGGCAGCACTCCGATTGAAAGGAAAAGGAATTGAATAAGAACTTGATAAGATGAGAAGATACTTGATGAAATCACAATACACTGCCTCCGTAACTATTGAATGAATGGAACAAGGGGTAAGAAAGATCTCAGACAGCATTCCGGTTGAAAAGAGATGCAAAGCTTGATAAGGCGAAGAAAACTTGAGCCAAAAGGCACACCTCCGGTTAAATGGATAAGCACGAAAAGAACATGCTCTTGACAAGGGCAAGAAGAAGGTTTGAAGAAAGCAGCAACACAATGCCTCCGGGAGAAAGAAATAGAAGATAGATAATTGAAATAAAAGAATGTTGAAGAAAATGCCAACTTCTGCCACAAAAGAGTTTGAAAAGGCATCTTAAGGAGAAGGGTCGAACGGAGTTGTTGGAACACCAACAACGAAAATAATAATCTTGATATGGTCTTATGGCATACATCTCCAATTATGAGGTGACAACCTGCCACTCACGGGAAAAGAATTGGATTGATATGAGCAAATTGACGAGAAAGTATATCGCACCGGAAAGGAAAAATGAAGAAATTGGATCATTTATGAGCACCATAAATAGCCACAATCCTTAGGGAAAGCTTTAGGTGAAATATAACCCAAGATAACTCCAATGGCAAGATTGATGGATTTAAAATATCTCATTTTTAACAACATGTGTATCATGGAACATGAACTCAAATTATCAAGAATGACATAATACCACCTCTATTGATACGGAAGAAGGAATTGCACTCCGGATTGCAAGATGAAGAAAGCTTGAGTTTCTTAGAAAAGAATCTTGATGAACACTTCGAGAAGGAATTAAATCCTTGAAGAACCATCATGTCGAACCTTCATGAAGAACTCCGGTAATAAAAGAATGATCAAAACGGAAAGAGAAGTTGAAAACACAAGCGAAGCCTTGCAATGATTTAGATGAATCTCCATGGTGATGTAATTGCAAGAGCTAGGAACTCCGGGAAAAGAAAAGATGAAACAACTGAAATCAAGAATTTTGATGAACCTCCGGAATAAGGAATTAATCTCTTGGATGAAACAAGAATAAGAATTACATTATGCTTCTCCTTCATCAATTAAATTGATGACAATCAACGGATTTGGCATATTACTTATTCTCGTAGAAAAGATTAAGAGAGATAAGGCGCCAACTTGAGAAGGTCTTCCAAGAACCACCGGTAGAATTTGAAAAGCACGAATGCATAGATATGATACACGAAGGAAGAAAACTCTTGAACGAACCACCGTAAGAATTGAAAACAACGAAGAAAAGATGAAGAAACACCGGGAAGAATTAGCAAATGAACGAAGATGCTTGAGAGAATCTAGATACATGAGAACGAAGAGATCAAGAACTGATTAGAGAATATTGAATGATGCACCGGTAAGATTTAGAGAAAGAGAGCTAAAAGTTGAGAATGAATAATTCTGAGATGATGGGCTCCGAAGAATCAAACTGAAAAGACTCCTGAATTACTCCGGATGGGTGGAAAGAATTCTCACGATCAAAACAATTACGAGAGGATGGCATCAAGCTAGAACCATGAATCTTGAAGAGAATGGAGCAAGATTAAAGAGAAACTCCTCTTCGGTATTCAAAATCCAAGAATGACGACGAGTAACACCACCAAGAATTGTTGAGGCACTCCGGAATGAATAATGGAAAGGTTGAGCCAACGATGAAAAGAATTTAACCAATCTTGGAGAAAGACATTTGACTGATGACAACTCATTCTTACGTCAAACTTTGATAAGAAATTTGAGGATATCTCCAGGAAATAAGAAGAGTCAGGTAAGATCCTGGGAATAGACCTGTGGGTTAGGGCCCACTCAGAAGAAACACCGTAGAACGATTTAAAAGAGAGAATGCAACGGTTGAATTAAAAGGCTTGAATGAGATAAACATCCTCAAAATAGGATTAACTGATCTTGAATGACAAGACGATCCTTCTGAGATATCTTCAGCACTCCGGAACAATTGAATAGTGAGAGGTGAATGATTAAGAATTGCATCGGCATGAGAAAACATTGAAACGAGGAAAGGATATGATCAACAAAGCTTGACCTGAATCCACCGGAGAAGAAAAGAATGACGAATGATGAACTTGCAGCTCCGTTAGGATCTTCATGAGAATCACCGGATAAAAATATTGATAGAAAAGGATGGAGAGACTTCTCAAGAGTAAAAGGATACTTGATTAAGATATATGATTCCTTGAAGAAACAAGGGAGGGAGGGTGGGAAAAACAAAGACAATTTGGAATATATGAAACGAACACCGTTGAGAAACTTAGAATTGATCTTGCGGATGTTGAAATGATCAGATCCACTTGAAGAGAAGCACACCGGTTAAAAAGGATTGACAAAACAATCTTGATGATCAAGAAGGATTATTATTCACATCGGAGTATGAGAACACCATTTAGACAAGGGATGGAATCAACATTTTCCTTTGAAGCAACTCGAATACCACAACTCAAAACAAAAACAAAGAATTGGCTCGCAGAATAAGCCGGAACAAACATATGATAGAGATTTCGTCCGAAGTTTTCGTGGTGGGGCCTACACGGGCTCGATCGTACAGCACCATCATGTACAAGGCAGTGCACATGACATACGAAGCGTCCCCGAGTCAGCATAGCCAAGGACTCTTTAAGACACAACGAGACCACTGTAAAACCGACCGTGAATAGGCGGACCACTAGACGTCGAACCCCAATTTCATATCATACATCTGTCGGAAAGATATCCTAAGATCTACTTGAATTCCCACCTATGAAACTCCCGAAATTTTCCGGTTATGCAATCAGGTGTTGGGGATACAGGGGAAGCATAATATCTCACCCAAAACTAGCAAATCCTACATCCAGCTGTATCCATCCTTCAACACATAACCAAGAAACCTTCAAAAATCATCTACATCAACCTTTGAAAAGCATCCGTTATACAAGTTATGGCAATACTCCCGAACTCCCGCCCCAGTACTGGGTGGCGTCGAGGTTATCTCACCAACGAACTGCATAAAAGAGATTTTCGATGTCGGCGTACTAAACTCAGGTATTCCAGAACTACAATGATAAAATTATGACGACAACACCTCAGAGCTCAACTCCCCGGGACACTTCCACAAAACCCCTGACAGGAGGCACCAAGACAATGTTCTCGTCATAAAACCATCGGAACGATTCCAAGATACCCGCGTGATCCTAAAAAAAATTTAGTGAAATTTGAGAAGAGAAGAGTCAAAACTCTACGTCAGGATGCCTTACCAGAGCGATGAAGGGACTGGGGAGTAAAAAGAATTCCTAAGCTCTCCGATATATAATTCCTAAATGACTCAAAAAAAATTTCTAGACACAACTCGTCCGCTAATTCGATCAAGCAGTGGGGGCTCCTAAGGTCGGGGAAGGCTCTGATTACCAACTTGTAACACCCTCGATGCGACTATAGCTCCCACGTGTCGAGGCACAACTTAGAGACATAATCGCGTTGAAGGAAGATGTCGCAAGTGAGGTAATCTTCACACAACCCATGTAATACATAAGGGAAAGAGATACATAGTTGGCTTACAATCGCCACTTCACACAATTACATGAATAAAGCATTACATCATCCAAATACAATCAAGGCCGGACTACGAAGCCAAAATAAAAGAAGAACCCCAAATGCGACACGGTCCCCGATCGACCCCAACTGGGCCCCACTACTGATCAACTAGAACGAAACAACACAAAGGGCAAGATCTTCATCGAGCTCCTCCTGAGCTTGGTTGCGTCACCTGCACGGACTCATCGGCACCTGCAAACTGGTTTTGGAAGTATCTGTGAGCCACGGGGACTCAGCAATCTCGCACCCTCGCGATCAAGACTATTTAAGCTTATGGGAAAGGTAAAGGTATGAGGTAGAGCTGCAGCAAGCGACTAGCATATATGGTGGCTAACATACGCAAATGAGAGCGAGAAGAGAAGGCAAAGCACGGTCGATAAAAGTATGATCAAGAAGTGATCCTGGACTACCTACGTCAAGCATAACTCCAACAACCATGTTCACTTCCCGGACTCCGCCGGAAAGAGACCATCACGGTTACAAACGCGGTTGATTCATTTTAATTAAGGTCAACTTCAGGTTTTCTACAACCGGACGTTAACAAATTCCCATCTGCCCATAACCGCGGGCACGGCTTTCGAAAGTTCAAATCCCTGCAGGGGTGTCCCAACTTAGCCCATCACAAGCTCTCACGGTCAATGAAGGAATAGACCTCCTCCCGAGACATTCCGATCAGACTCGGTATCCCGGTACAACAAGACATTTCGACAGGGTAAAACTAAACCAGCAACACCGCCCGAATGTGCCGACAAATCCCGATAGGAGCTGCACATATCTCTTTCTCAGGGCACACTCAGATGAGCAATCCGTACAACTAAAACCAAACCTCGAGTTTCCCTGAGGGGGCGCTGCACAGGGCTCTAGTTCGGACCAACACTCAGAGGAGCACTGGCCCGGGGGGTTAGAATAAAGATGACCCTTGAGTCTGCAGAACCCAAGGGAAGGTGGTAGGTTGTTAGTGCAAATGGTAAAACCAATGTTGGGCATTGCTGGAAGAGCTTTACTTAAGGCGAACTGTTAAGGGGTTCCCATTATAGCCCAACCGCGTAAGGAACGCAAAATCCGGGAACATAACACCGATATGACGGAAACTAGGGCGGCAAGAGTGGAACAAAGCACCAGGCATAAGGCCGAGCCTTCCACCCTTTACCAAGTATATAGATGCATTAATTAAATAAGATATATTGTGATATCCCAACAAGTAAACATGTTCCAACAAGGAACGATCATCATGTTCCAACAAGGAACAAACTTCAATCTTCACCTGCAACTAACAACGCTATAAGAGGGGCTGAGCAAAGCGGTAACATAGCCAATCAACGGTTTGCTAGGACAAGGTGGGTTAGAGGCTTGGTTCAACAATATGGGAGGCATGACAAGCAAGTGGTAGGTATCGCAGCATAGGCATAGCAAAAGAGCGAGCATCTATCATAGCAAAGATAGTAGTGATTTCCAGGGTATGATCATCTTGCCTGAAATCCCGCAAGGAAGAAGAACGAGTCCATGAAGAAGACAAACGGACGTAGTCGAACGGGTCCTCACAACACGACGTTATCGGAACCAACCCGAAGAAGCAACACCGGAAAGAAGCAAACAACATAGTAAACAACCAACACATCAACATGGCATGATGCACAATCGAGTATGATGCATGTCCGGTTTAATGTAGCATGACATGGCAAAGAGCACAAAACAACACTACAACTTAAGTGGAGCTCAATATGCAACGAGTTGCATATTGACGGAGCACCACATCAATTATTTAGTTCGATCTCGTTTATGTACCCAACAATATTAAATGTTGTTAAACATGGCAAGAGAGTGAAGCAAATGAAAAACTACCCATCTAGTCAAATTTAAATGAGGCCGGAAGCAACGAACAACATTTCCGGTAAATCCCCATATGCATATTTTAGGTTTGGTACTGTTCTTCCCTAAACACAATTTTAGAGTTGTTAAGCATGCAAAATGAAGCCACCATGTTAAACTAGGCATTTTTCTACCCCATTTACATATAAAGTTTGTTAAAAACGGAGCTACGGTTATTTAGTTATGAATTAAATCATTTTAACATGGCAATAGGCAAATATAAGCAAACCTCATTTAAAACATTTTAAACATGGGTGAAAGTTGCACAATATGAATCTACACAAAATTCTAAGCAACTTTCATATATAAATCATTTTAATCTGATGCACGGTTAGTGAGATATTAAATGAATGAACATGGAGGGTTTTTCTGTAAAACTGCAGTCCCTGGAAATAATAGCTAAAATCGCAACGGAGGGAAAAAACATGCATCGAGCCGAAATGGACTAGCCCAATAGCAGCGGAAAAAAGGTGGGCGCTGGGGGTGTGCTCACATTGGGCCTAGGCCCAACTGGAGAAGGAGGCCGGGCAGCTGGGCTGGATCGGGCGAAGGGGAGGCGGCCCGCGCGAGGGGGATCTCGTCCCCGACCTCCCGCCGAGGCCGAGGCGAGCCATGGTGGCGGCGGCAGGAACCGGTGGTGGCCTGAGGCGGCAGGGCGAGGCGGTACCGGCAGGATTGGACAGATCTGGGACTGGGGAAGCCGGATCCGGTGTCGAGGGTGGTCGACGGCGCTCGGGGATGCGGGATCAGGCGGGGTGGATCTGGCAGCAATGGCCTCACCTGCGAGAGAGAGAACGAGAGGTGAGCGCTGGGAGGAGAAGAAAGAGAGAAGAGAGAGGGACGGCGGAGCTCTGGCCTCAGGTGGAGGTCGCCGGCGGCAGCACTCCGGTGGCCGGAAGAAGGAGGCGAAGCGCGAGGCGGCGCGGGGCTCCAGCGGGAGGAGGCATACGAGCGGCTGCGGGCGAGCGTGCTTGGGCGCACAGCGGCAGGGCAATTCGGGCCCGAGCGGCCCAGAGCGGGCCTCCCATGGGCTCTGAGGGCCGCGGCGAAGTGGGGCGCGGGGAGGACACGCGGCGATGCGGGAGTGGGTGCAGGGGCAGCGCGGCTGATGTGGCGGCGGCGGGTGGCTTTGGCGGCGACAAGTGGCGGCGGGGTGTTGGTTGGGCGCTGAAAGCGAGGAAGGAGGGGGGTTGGCTGCGGCAGGAGGTAGGGGAGGGGGTCTAGGTTGCCCAAAATGGACTAGGGGTGTCCTTATATAGCAAATTTTGCTAGGGTTTGGGGGTTAGGAGGGGTTTTTTGAGCCGTACGATCGCGATCGGATGACCCGGAGCGGAGGGGGTTAGATAGGTGGGCTAGTGGGCTGTGAAGAGAGGTTGGGCTGAGATGAGAGGAGAGGAGTGCAGCCCGGCAACTGTATCCGGAGACCGAAAGCGTCCGACGATAGACCGGCTATGCTGCCGCTATAGTTATCCGTTGGGGCGTCAAACGGACTCTGAATGCGATGAAACTTGGCAGGTGGTCTACTGACAACAAAACAACACCGCACGCCAACTTTCATCCCATTCCGAGAACATTTTCCAGCCACTTATAAAATACTATTTCGGACATGCCGCGGGCGCGTGCAAGTGTGGTTGGGCTCAGAACGGACAACGGAGAGAACTCGGAGAACCCGGACGAATGCAAGTTTTGAAAAACATGATGATGCTATGCAAATGATGACATGATGAAATGCAACACGCAAGCAAATGACAAGGCAACAACAACGAATAACTGGACGACACCTGGCACATCGGTCTCGGGGCGTTACACTCACCCCCAGTCTAATGGCCAAGCTGAAAGAGCCAATCGAGAGATTTTGAGAGGCATCAAGCCCCGGCTTATGGTCCCTTTGCACAGGACACCGGGTTGTTGGGTGGAGAAATTACCCTCAGTGTTATGGAGTATCAATACTACCCCTAGCAGGTCTACGGGTTACACGCCTTTCTTCATGGTCTACGGAGCAGAGGCGGTTCTCCCTAGTGACATCTGTCACGACTCGCCCCGTGTGGCGACTTATGTTGAAGCAGATAATGAAAAGGCATGTCAGGATGATCTTGACCTGTTGGATGAGGAGTGTGACCGTGCGGCAGCTCGTTCGGTGATTTACCAGCCAGATCTGCGTCGTTATCACAGCTGTCGTGTTAAAACCAGAACCTTTCAAGAAGGTGATTTGGTGCTCCGGCTTATCCAGGATCAAACTGATATGCACAAGCTATCCCCACGTTGGGAAGGACCCTTTGTGCTTAGCAAAAATCTGAACAACGGGTCATACTATCTTATCGATGTTCGAGACCACAAGGACTCACGCACGTCGGAGGAGGAGACCCACCGGCCATGGAATATTGCTCATCTTCGGCCTTATTATACTTGAGCCACTGGCTCTTATGATGTACATATTTCTATCAATGTATATATTATGATGAATATAATAAAGCCGGTATCCCTGATAATTCAGGGCCTCTGTCGTTTCATTCCTAAGAATAATGATCACTTGGGGGCTTCCTGCTCATTGAGCATAGCTATGACTACCCTCTTGATCCGGCTTGTACGCCATGATTATCAAATACTTGGGGGCTTCCTGCTCATTGAGCATAGCTATGACTACCCTATTGATTCGTCTTATACGCCTGGAATCACATATTACTTGGGGCCTCCTTGTTAATGAACAAGAGCTTTGTTGACCCTTGTAATAGGCTTGGACGCCATGTGTATTCACCAAAATAATCTGGGTTATCCTGCCTTTGTTTGCCTGCCACTCGGACTAGGCAATCCTGGAATGACTCGTTGTACTCTTTGCAATCAATCTTCTAAGAAGACCCTGAGTTTGTCAAAGTTTAAACGGTGATTGGTCATGTGAGGTCCGGCTTACGGGTTTGAATTAAGGTTTAACTCAGAGGCTGCGTGGCCCTTGAATAACGCTTGATATGCAGGCTTGGCAGCCTTTGAATGCTTTGTTTTCTATTTTTTCTGGTTTTTATTTTTTTTTTTGAGATTAATCTTTGGTCCCATATTGATACATGGTTTAAAACTGATAAAGGCCATGTTTGCCCACCGGTTCATATATGAATCTATCCGGAGTTTTTAGTAACCCGACCCAGTTTTGGTCTTTAAGTCACTAGTGTATGATGATTATGTGCTTGGAGTACTGGCTCTAAGCTTTGGGATGTTACCCCTTGCTGCCTTCGGCGTTTTAAGCCAGTGGTATAAACAAATTGAACAGGGCGTGGTGTTCTCAATTTTTGGGTTGTAACCCTTACTGCACGATGCTCAATTTTTGGGTTTTAACCCTAACTGGGATGGAAGTTAGGCGTAGCCCAGTTGATACCGGTCAACGCTCTAAACACAGCTTCATCATCAATAAGGTTGGATGGATCAATCTCAGGAGCGAAGGTATGCTTACAATTCGGCGAGATGAGATCCGTCTCCTAATGAACTGACGCTTTCACTTTCTTGTTCTCAGCGTCGTTAGCCGCCTGGTATGTGGATAGATTGGTTTCTTCAGCTAGCTTACTGACTAACGGATGCATTGCTCTTGCTATTTCCGCAAAGTCATCAGCACTAAAGGGAGAACCGTCCTCTTTAACACTTGGGCAACCATTGGCCAAGTCTTCTGGATCTAGATATGCTTGCCATGCCTTTGCCCGGCTCAAAACAGTCAAAGCGTCGGCTCTGGCAGATGCTCGCTTTAAATCGTTGATCCTTTGGGGCAGTACTGATAACCTCTCCAATGTATCCTTGATGAGAGTGGGTGGATGTTTCTTATGCATAGCAGCAGTAATGGTCCGTTGGGCGCCAGTGTATAGCTGTTCTACAAGAGTATAAACAGCCTTCAGCTTGATGCGCATGTCTGAGCCCAATTTGACGCTCCGGGAGCCTGCATTAGTAAAATTGATTGGTAAACCGGCAGATGGTTATAAAATGTCTGCTCGTGTAAAGGAATCATTTTATCACTTACCAAAGATGGCTGATGTCATGCTATTGATCTGATGTGTTAAGCCGGATAACTCTTCAGTCACCGGCTTAAGGGATGCTTCAGCATCCTCTGCTCCCTTTAATAGAGCCGCCTTCTCGGTCTCCCAGCCGGTTTTATCATTGTTGAAGCTTTGTTTCAACTGTTCAATGTTTTCCAGTACTGTCTTCAGCTCTGACTTGGCCTTGGATGTCTCAGATTGTTGAGTGTTAATGTTGGCCTTCAGATCATTGATTTTTGAATCCTTCTCGGTTAGTTCAGCGTGTGACATGAATAAACATGGAAGATATTAGGATCATGATTATTTTTGAAGTCCCAAGCACAATACAAGTATTTTCCTTGGCACTTGGGGGCTAATTGCTATTGCTCTTTTCAAAGACAAGTTTATCTGATGACCCGGGTACAATGATAGGATCCGGTTTACCAAGGTTACATATTGAGGCATTGGTTTCAACAATGCTGGTTAGTCCTGAATTAACTATACCAATTAAATCGACCCTTGGGGGCTACGGATGTGAAGTTGATTACTGCTACTTAAAGTACCAGTTTAACTTGATAGTTTTAAGCCGGCCCTTGGGGGCTACTAGTGAGGATGTTCAGTTATTTATGGCTATTGGAAAGACTATAGCATATTCAATTCTATCATATTATATAGACTTGGCGGCTGATAGACATGTAATTATGAAGAGAATTGTGTCGGATTACCTTATAGCATTCCTTCATCAAGTTGACTAAGCCGGCTTCAAAATCACGGCTGGTGTATAGACGGTTCAAATAACTAGAATGAATTTCTTGGGCACTGAACTAGGAGTAGCTTTCTAAGTCTACTTTCCACTTGCCTTTACAAGTAGCAGAAAATTCTTCCTTGGCGTTGTGCTTGGATAAAGCAGTGGGGTTAGCCGGCGCTGTATAACCAAGCCCGGTGATGATGACATCGTCGGCCTTATCTTCAATGGGCTTGATGGGGCTCGGCGGCTTAGAGATGACCGGCTCAACGTCTATATGATCTATGGTGACGTCGTGCTCTTCTGGTGGTGGGTCATCAATGGTAGCCTCGGCGGTTGGATGAGACGCTTCTGGCATTTGCTTTTCCGGCTCAGAAGGATTGGAATCTTCGGCCGGCTTGTTCAGTTTTGCCTTCTTGCTGGGCTTGTCCATGCCACTGAAACTAAGAAATACAAAGATGTCAGAATATCGATCAGGCATGAAGTTTCGAAAGATGGAATACGCCCTTACCCAGGCACGGTCTTGAAGGCTGGGATTTGAGTTCCCATTGAGTCGCCGGAGGAGGAATGAAACGTTCCCTGTTAGTTCGAATCGGACGGGTTAAGAGGTTGTCGAAAAAGACCCGCCATGGGATAAGATGAGTCAAAAATATTTAAAACCTCCGATCGACGTTTGCGAGGTGCTGGGGTGTTTGGTAAGCCGGAGGATAACACTTCACCGCTGCTATTCCGGGTTGTACGGCGAGCTTCATGTTGCTGCTTCTTCAAAAGAAAGTTGGGATCCAATTGAGCTAAAGGGTGAGAAAATCTTAATTTCCAGCTTGCTTGTCAAGGTTTCTGGGTTGGCAGAGATTCTGAGCCGGAGGAAAGAGTAATTTTCTGCATCATCTGCATGGCTGGCCTCCGCTTCATCCTAATAATAGTCATTGTCAATAAGATGCACAAAAAACGAGCCAAGGGAATCAAGTTCTACCTCTGACTCGTCATCATCATATTTATCATCCAAATTGAATAAATCAGCAGGGTTTGTCTTCTTTTTAGCAGGCTTTTTGACAGCCTTGCTCTTCGTCCGGGGTTTTCTGGCCAACTTATCCTGCAGCTTCTTGGTCCAGAAAGGTGAATCGGCGTGTGAAAATTGAATGGATGTGAGCAGATAGTACCAATGGAAACATGATTAGTCAAAATTACAGCTGGCAGTTTATTAAGGGCGCGGAAGGGATTCAGTCCGACTTGACTGTAGTCTTCCAAGCTCTCATTCAACAGAGTTTTTGTCACATTATTAATATCTTCGTCAGTTATTTGAATCTGACAATGGAGTTGTGGATCTATTAACGCGCTGGTATAATCGTACATTAAGTCGAGCCGGCGGCTCAGAGGCAAGATTCTCCAGGCGACCCAGCATCGAACCAGATCAATCCCAGTCAAGCCTTTGGCCATCAAAGCCCGGATCTTTGAAAAAACTGGCATGTATTTCTTCCGCTCTACTGTGCTGATGCGATCCGGAAGATGATGTCTGTTGCTAAACCAGCTGGCGTGATAACCCGGCAAGGGGTTTTCCCCTTCTGGCAAAGTATCTTGGCAGTAAAACCAAGTCTGGTTCCAGTCTTTGGGGTGACTGGGAAGAGTGGCAGCTGGGAAGGTGGCTTCTTTTCGGTGCTGAATAGAAATGCCGCCTAGCTCTAAGCTAGGCCCATCTGTGAACTCGTTCTGCCGGTTTAAGTAGTAGAACTCCTTGAATAGTTCTACGGTGGGCTCCTGCTTAAGGTACACCTCGCAGAAGACTTGGAAGTTACATATGTTTGAAACAAAGTTGGGTCCAATATTTTGCGGATGAAGTTTGAAAAAATTCAGCACATCACGGAAGAATTTTGAGCCGAGGTGGCTGAAGCTCCGGTCCATATGATCAGTAAAAACAATCACTTCACCGTCCTTAGGCTCAAGATGAGTTTCATTGCCGGGAACCCTCCAATGGATGACATCTTTTTTGGCTAAGACGCCAGTCTGAACATATTCGTTAAAATCCTCCTCGGTGACCCGGGAAATGACCCAGTTGCAGGCGGTGACAGACTTGACCATTTTCGAGGAAAGAAGGCCTAGCAGAAGGAAACATTACCGGCTTAAGATCATGTTATTAAACCGATTCAAAGGTAAAATGCTATCAACGGTTGATATAATAAACCGGAGGATGAACGTTTGAAGTACAAAGGTATTCACATTGGCGGCTTAAGAGGGGACTAATGGTACCTACTGGGTTAAGGATTCTGCGGTTAAGTTGGATGGAGTTTAAAAGTCAAGCATGCTGTATAGAGCCAAATTATAAAGAGGAATAAGCAAGCATGGTTAAACCGGTGAAATATTGCCGGGTCATGCAAGTTATGAAGTATATGGTGGATCACGGTTTACGGTATAAGCCGCCATGGCAGTTATGGTACTTCAGATTTTACTAAGTGTTGGATAAACATATTTTGCAAGATGGAGCAATAATTTTGGATCTACCACAGTCCAGGAAAAGCAAGAAAATTCTAAACCTAAGGTGGCGGCAGCAGAAGAATTGGATGCTCTGGTTATATATTCTATGAGGATATGCTATTCTGATAATGAAAATGAATATTAAAACTACTTCCGCTCAAGGTTTATAACTTATCCAGATTAAAGCTATCAGAGTTGAAGGAAACGACGAAGAACGGCAAGAACGCTGACGAACTGCCCAAACCCTAATGCAGATCTAAGGTAAAAGGAAAGGTGCACTTATAGGTGATGAGGAGCAGCGGTGGCGTGTCGGAGTTCTCCGGTCTGGTCAAGTTGATGCAGCGGCCTCAGTTGATGCAGCGGTTGGAGGTCGTGGCGGCGGAGCTCAGGTGTCAGAGCAGATGTGAGAGGAAGACGAAGGCAAGGAGGCAGGGGGAAATGGTAAAGACCCCCGCCCCTATTTATAAGGGTATGGATGCAAGGCATGCGCGGGAATCGAGGAGGCCGAAATCATCATCTAGCTATATAGATGCCTCGATTTTTGGGATAATTATTAAGATAAGGATCGGTTAAGATGTTCCGGGCCTTGTGCAAAATTAATGCGGAATGACTTCATGGCGGTTTAAGAAGATTCTGCGAGCTGACTGTCGGTGTCAAAACCAGCCGATCTTGGGTAGGGGGTCCCGAACTGTGCGTCTGAGGATCAAAGGTAATAGGAGACAAGGGACACGATGTTTACCCAGGTTTGGGCCCTCTTAATGGAGGTAATACCCTTCTTCCTGCTTGATTGACTTTGATGAGTATAGGGGTTACAAGAGTTGATCTACCTTGAGATCGTAATGGCTAAATCCTAAATGTCTAGCGTATATGATTATGATTGCCTCTACGGACTAAACCCTCCAGTTTATATAGACACCGGAGGGGCCTAGGATCGTACAGTGTCAGTTTACAAAGAAAGGAAACTACACATCCGATCGCCAAACTTGCCGTCTACGCAAAGGAGAGTTCCATCCGGACACGGGGGAAGGCCTTTGATGACCCACAAGTGTAGGGGATCTATCATAGTCCTTTCGATAAGTAAGAGTGTCGAACCCAATGAGGAGCAGAAGGAAATGACAAACAGTTTTCAGTAAGGTATTCTCTGCAAGCACTGAAATTATCGGTAACAGATAGTTCTGTGATAAGGTAATTTGTAATGGGCAACAAGTAATGAAAGTAAATAAGGTGCAGCAAGATGGCCCAATCCTTTTTGTAGCAAAGGACAAGCCTAGACAAACTCTTATATGAAGGAAAACGCTCCCGAGGACACATGGGAATTATCGTCAAGCTAGTTTTCATCACGCTCATATGATTCGCGTTCGTTACTTTGATAATTTGATATGTGGGTGGACCGGTGCTTGGGTACTGCCCTTTCTTGGACAAGCATCCCACTTATGATTAACCCCTATTCCAAGCATCTGCAACTACAAAAGAAGTATTAAGGTAAACCTAACCATAGCATGAAACATGTGGATCCAAATCAGCCCCTTACAAAGCAACGCATAAACTAGGGTTTAAGCTTCTGTCACTCTAGCAACCCATCATCTACTTATTACTTCCCAATGCCTTCCTCTAGGCCCAAACAATGGTGAAGTGTCATGTAGTCAACGTTCACGTAACACCACTAGAGGAGAGACAACATACATCTCATCAAAATATCGAATGAATACCAAATTCACATAACTACTTATAGCAAGACTTCTCCCATGTCCTCAGGAACAAACGTAACTACTCACAAATCATATTCATGTTCATAATCAGAGGGGTATCCATATGCATAAAGGATCTAAACGTATGATCTTCCACCAAATAAACCAACTAGCATCAACTACAAGGAGTAATCAACACTACTAGCAACCCACAGGTACCAATCTAAGGTTTTGAGACAAAGATTGGATACAAGAGATGAACTAGGGTTTGAGAGGAGATGGTGCTGGTGAAGATGTTGATGAAGATTGACCCCCTCCCGTTGAGAGGATCGATGGTGATGACTGCTACCTCTTGAGCACTGCCTTGGTTTTCCCTTGAAGAGGAAAGGGTGATGCAGTAAAGTAGCGTAAGTATTTCCCTCGGTTTTTTAGAACCAAGGTATCAATCCAGTAGAAGATCACGCTCGAGTCCCACGCACCTACACAAACAAATAAGAACCTCGCAACCAACACGATAAAGAGGTTGTCAATCCCTTCATGGTCACTTACGAGAGTGAGATATGATAGATATGATAAGATAATATTTTTGGTATTTTATGACAAAGATACAAAGTAAAATAAACGGCAATAGAAATAGCTAAGTGCTGGAAGATTAATATGATGGAAAATAGACCTGGGGGGCATAGGTTTCACTAATGGCTTCTCTCAAGAGCATAAGTATTACGGTGGGTGAACAAATTACTGTCGAGCAATTGATAGAATTGAGCATAGTTATGAGAATATCTAGGTATGATCATGTATATAGGCATCACATTCGTGACAAGTAGACCGACTCATGTGTGCATCTACTACTATTACTCCACACATCGACCGCTATCCAGCATGCATCTAGAGTATTAAGTTCATAAGAACGAAGTAACGCTTTAAGTAAGATGACATGATGTAGAGGGATAAACTCATGCAATATGATATAAACCCCATCTTTTTATCCTCGATGGCAACAATACAATACTTGTCGTTTCCTTTCTGTCACTGGGATCAAGCACCGCAAGATTGAACCCAAAGCTAAGCACTTCTCCCATTGCAAGAAAGATCAATCTAGTAGGCCAAACCAAACTGATAATTCGAAGAGACTTGCAAAGATAACCAATCATACATAAAAGAATTCGGAGGAGATTCAAATATTGTTCATAGATAAACTTGATCATAAACCCACAATTCATCGGATCTCGACAAACACACTACAAAAGAAGATTACATCGAATAGATCTCCAAGAGAATCGAGGAGAACTTTGTATTGAGATCCAAAGAGAGAGAAGAAGCCATCTAGCTAATATCTATGGACCCGAAGGTTTGAGGTAAACTACTCACACATCATCGGAGAGGCTATGGTGTTGATGTAGAAGCCCTCCGTGATCAATGCTCCCTCCGGCGGAGCGCCGGAAAAGGCCCCAAGATGGGATCTCATGGGTACAGAAGGTTGCGGCGGTCGAATTAGGTTTTCGTGGATGCCCTTGATGGTTTGGGGGTAGTAGGTATATATAGGAGGAAGAAGTACGTCGGTGGAGCAATGTGGGCCCCACGAGGGTGGAGGGCGCGCCTGGGGGGTAGGCGCGCCCCCCTGCCTCGTGCTCTCCTCGTTGATTTCTTTACGTGGACTCCAAGTCCTCTGGATCACGTTTGTTCCGAAAATCACGTTCCCGAAGGTTTCATTCCGTTTGATATTCTTTTTCCGCGAAACACTGAAATAGGCAAAAAACAACAATTTGGGCTGGGCCTCCGGTTAATAGGTTAGTCCAAAAAATAATATAAAAGTGTATAATAAAGCCCATTAAACATCCAAAACAGAATATAATATAGCATGGAACAATAAAAAATTATAGATACGTTGGAGACGTATCAAGCATCCCCAAGCATAATTCTTGCTCGTCCTCGAGTAGGTAAATGATAAAAACAGAATTTTTGATGTGGAATGCTACTTGGCATAATTTTCAATGTAATTCTCTTAATTGTGGTACGAATGTTCAGATCCGAATGATTCAAGATAAAAGTTTAATATTGACATAAAAATAATAATAATTCATGCATACTAACTAAGCAATTATGTCTTTTCAAAATAACATGGCCAAAGAAAGGTATCCCTACAAAATCATATAGTCTGTCTATGCTCTATCTTCATCACACAAAGTATTTAATCATGCACAACCCTGATGACAAGCCAACCAATTGTTTCATACTTTTGTTGTTCTCAAACTTTTCAATCTTCACGCAATACATGAGCGTGAGCCATGGACATAGCACTATATGTGGAATAGAATGGTGGTTGTGGAGAAGACAAAAAAGGAGAAGATAGTCTCACATCAACTAGGCGTATCAACGGGATATGGAGATGCCCATTAATAGATATCAATGTGAGTGAGTAGGGATTGCCATGCAACGGATGCACTAGAGCTATAAGTATATGAAAGCTCAACAAAAGAAACTAAGTGGGTGTGCATCTAACTCGCTTGCTAACGAAGACCTAGGGCATTTTGAGGAAGCCCATCATTGGAATATACAAGCCAAGTTCTATAATGTAAAATTCCCACTAGTATATGAAAATGATATCATAGGAGACTCTCTATCATGAAGATCATGGTGCTACTTTGAAGCACAAGTGTGGTAAAAGGATAGTAGCATTGTCCCTTCTCTCTTTTTCTCTCATTTTTTTATTTGGGCCTTTTCTCTTTTTTATGGCCTATTTTTTGTCTCTTTTTTTATTTAGTCCGGAGTCTCATCCCGACTTATGGGGGAATCATAGTCACCATTATCCTTTCCTCACTTGGCACAATGCTCTAATAATGATCATCACACTTTTATTTTCTTTAAAACTCAAGAATTACAACTCAAAACTTAGAACAAAATATGACTCTATGTGGATGCCTCCGGCGGTGTACCGGGATATGCAATGAATCAAGAGTGACATGTATGAAAGAATTATGAATGGTGGCTTTGCCACAAATATGATGTCAACTACATGATCATGCAAAGAAATATGACAATGATGAAGCATGTCATAGTAAATGGAACGGTGGTAAGTTGCATGGCAATATATCTCGGAATGGCTATGGAAATGCCATGATAGGTAGGTATGGTGGCTGTTTTGAGGAAGGTATATGGTGGGTGTAGGATACTGGTGAAAAGTGTGCGGTATTAGAGAGGCTAGCAATGGTGGAAGGATGAGAGTGTGTATAATCCATGGACTCAACATTAGTCATAAAGAACTCATATACTTGTTGCAAAAATCTATAAGTTATCAAAGCAAAGTATTACACGCATGCTCCTAGCGGGATAGATTGGTAGGAAAAGACCATCGCTCGTCCCCGACCACCACTCATAAGGAAGACAATCAATAAATAAATCATGCTCCGACTTCATCACATAACGGTTCACAATACGTGCATGCTACGGGAATCACAAACTTTAACACAAGTATTTCTCAAATTCACAACTACTCAACTAGCATGACTCTAATATCACCATCTTCATATCTCAAACAATTTTCAAGCATCAAACTTCTCATAGTATTCAACACACTCATAAGAGTTTTTTTACCAATCTTGGATGCCTATCATAATTAAAGCAAATTACCATGCTGTTTTGTAGGAATCTCAAAATAATATAAGTGAAGCATGAGAGAACAATAGTTTCTATAAAACAAATCCACCACTGTGCTCTAAAAGATATAAGTGAAGCACTAGAGCAAAAACTATATAGCTCAAAAGATATAAGTGAAGCACATAGAGTATTCTAATAAATTCCGAATCATGTGTGTCTCTCTCAAAAGGTGTGTACAGCAAGGATGATTGTGTTAAACTAAAAAGAAAAGAATCAAATTATACAAGACGCTCCAAGCAAAACACATATCATGTGGTGAATAAAAATATAGCTCCAAGTAAAGTTACCGATGGACGAAGACGAAAGAGGGGATGCCTTCCGGGGCATCCCCAAGCTTTGGCTTTTTTGGTGTCCTTAGATTATATTGGGGTGCCATGGGCATCCCCAAGCTTAGGCTCTTGCCACTCCTTGTTCCATAATCCATCAAATCTTTTACCCAAAACTTGGAAACTTCACAACACAAAACTTAGCAGAAAATCTCGTGAGCTCCGTTAGCGAAAGAAAGCAAAACACCACTTCAAGGTACTGTAATGAACTCATTCTTTATTTATATTGGTGTTAAACCTACTGTATTACAACTTCTCTATGGTTTATAAACTATTTTACTAGCCATAGATTCATCAAAATAAGCAAACAACACACGAAAAACAGAATCTGTCAAAAACAGAACAGTCTATAGTAATCTGTAACTGTCGGATGTGGGGTTCCAGCAAACCCTTAAGGTTTGAACACTGGGGTGCGCGCGAAGTCTTTCTCTCCCACCGATCCACGCTCAAGCTTGCTAATATCTTACGGACGAACTCAACGAACTCACAACACAGAAAGAGACACGAGGTTTATACTGGTTCGGGCCACCGTTGTGGTGTAATACCCTACTCCAGTGTGGTGGTGGATGGATTGCCTCTTGGGCTGATGAAGGACAGTACAAGGGAAGAACAGCCTCCTGAGGTTGAGGTGTTCTTGTGAGTAGGCTCTCGATCGGGTTGGATCAAGCTAAGATGAGATGCCTCTATTATGGTGGCTAGCTCTACTTATATAGACCCTGGTCCTCTTCCCAAATGCTAAGCGGGAAGAGAGCCAACAACGGCGGGAAAATTTGAAGGGGGACAGCTAGTACAAGCTATCCTGACAAAAGCGGTCTTCGCCTGCGAAAATCCCTAGGATGACGCCGTCTTGGGCTCCACGATGACCTCCGCCTTGCCGTCCTCCTGGTCTTGGTCTTGTTGCACCAATATGGCAATCTTTGCCTGATGCCTCGGTACTCTTCGTCTACGCTTGCCTCCTTAGCACCAAAGAAGAAACAAGGACTCTGCGCGCACCGGCGCCCGCCTGGCACCCGCCTGGCACCGTTCGTCATGGCTCACATCACAAGTCCCTCATGAGGTTTGCCCTGCCTTGATATCTCCACTCCTCGTGAGCCTGCCTGGCTAGGCCATTCCAGAGAAAGTCTTGCATCGTCTACCTCGCGAGGCTCGGACCCTCGCGAAGGTCTTGTGTGCCTTGTAGATGAAGATGGCCCGTACGGCCCGCTGCTTAGCAATGCCTTAGGCCGCAGGTAGGCAAGTCTAGGGCCCCCGTTCCCAGAACGCCGATAGTAACTAACGCAAACTTTTGGAACTCAAAAAAACCCTACCAAAATAGGATGACCTAGACAATTTGTTTATTGATCTCCTGCAATTGGAATCAGTATTTTATCATGTTCTAGTGATTTTTAACAATTGTTTTCGTGAACAGAAAGTTTCTGGAATTTTCAGCAAGATCAAATAACTATCATCCAAGAAGATCCTATAGGTTTAACTTGGCACAAACACTAATTAAAACATGAAAACAAATCTAACCAGAGGCTAGATCAAAAATTTATTCCTAAACAGAAGCAAAAAGCAAAAAAACTAAAATAAAATTGGGTTGCCTCCCAAGAAGCGCTATCGTTTAATGCCCCTAGCTAGGCATAAAAGCAAGGATAGATCTAAGTATTGCCATCTTTGGTAGGCAATTCTTCAATAAGACACTTATAACCTTTAGGAGTTCCTTTCTTTCTATTAATTATCAAACTTTTAGGAACGAAATCGAAAAAATTATTTGTAGCAAATTGTTCCTTAAGGATAGCAAAAAGATTGGGATGAACACTTATTGATTTGAGATCCGCAGTTTCCTTACTAGAGGAGTCACCCTTATTTTTAGGAACATACATAAGCTTGGCAATTTTGGTAGGAGGATTGGAAGTGTTCTTTATGGAAGAAAAGGCGGTCCCCAAGTTGGTAATGATACCCTCAAAGTTTATCGATTCTAGTAGAATCTTGAATTATTCTTTCATTAACTATGGGTTCCTTCTCTGTAAAAATTTTAAAAGTGGCTCCTACCTTAGATCCATATTGAGTAATTTGATTATGGATCTTTTTATCCAAATTCTCAATCAATTCCGTAGTGGCAACTTTATTTTCAATAATTTCAAGCCTTTGCATCACATGTTCCAAAGTTAACATAGTTCCATTAACCAAAAGAGGTGGTGAGCCAAACAAATCTATCATAGCATTATAAGAATCAAAAGTATGGCTACCCAAGAAATTCCCTCTGGTAATGGTATCAAGAATATATCTATTCCAAGGAGTGACACCTACTTAAAAATTGCAAAGAAGAATGGTAGTAGATTGCTATCGGGTAGATCTATTTTGAGCATTGCAGATTCTATACCAAGCATCTTTTAGATTTTCTCCCTCCCTTTGTTTAAAATTAAGAACTTCATTCTCGGGAGATAAAGGAGTAGATAAAGGACTAGCCATAATGACGAAGCAAGCGAGAAAGAGGTGAACGGAAAAGAGGGGGCGAATAAAACGGCAAGGGTGAAGTGGGGGAGAGGAAAATGAGAGGCAAATGGCAAATAATGTAATGCGAGGGATAAGAGTTTGTGATGGGTACTTGGTATGTCTTGACTTGACTTGACTTGGCGCGAATCTCCCCGGCAACGGCGCCAGAAATCCTTCTTGCTACCTCTTGAGCACTGCGTTGGTTTTCCCTTGAAGAGGAAAGGGTGATGCAGTAAAGTGGCGTAAGTATTTCCCTCGGTTTTTGAGAACCAAGGTATCAATCCAGTAGGAGATTACGCTCGAGTCCCACGCACCTACACAAACAAATAAGAACCTTGCAACCAACACAATAAAGGGGTTGTCAATCCCTTCACGGTCACTTACGAGAGTGAGATCTGATAGATATGATAAGATAATATTTTTGGTATTTTTATGATAAAGATGCAAAGTAAAATAAACGGCAATAGAAATAGCTAAGTGTTGGAAGATTAATATGATGGAAAATAGACCCGGGGGCCATAGGTTTCACTAGTGGCTTCTCTCAAGAGCATAAGTATTACGGTGGGTGAACAAATTACTGTCGAGCAATTGATAAAATTGAGCATAGTTATGAGAATACCTAGGTATGATCATGTATATAGGCATCATGTCCGTGAAAAGTGGACCGACTCCTGCCTGCATCTACTACTATTACTCCACACATCGACCGCTATCCAGCATGCATCTAGAGTATTAAGTTCATAAGGACGGAGTAACGCTTTAAGTAAGATGACATGATGTAGAGGGATAAACTCATGCAATATGATATAAACCCCATCTTTTTATCCTCGATGGCAACAATACAATACGTGTCGTTTCCCTTTCTGTCACTGGGATCGAGCACTTCAAGATTGAACCCAAAGCTAAGCACTTCTCCCATTGCAAGAAAGATCAATCTAGTAGGCCAAAACAAACTGATAATTCGAAGAGACTTGCAAAGATAACCAATCATACGTAAAAGAATTCATAGGACATTCAAATATTGTTCATAGATAAACTTGATCATAAACCCACAATTCATCGGATCTCGACAAACACACCGCAAAAGAAGATTACATCGAATAGATCTCCAAGAGAATTGAGGAGAACTTTGTATTGAGATCCAAAGAGAGAGAAGAAGCCATCTAGCTAATAACTATGGACCCGAAGGTCTGAGGTAAACTACTCACAAATCATCAGAGAGGCTATGGTGTTGATGTAGAAGCCCTCCGTGATCAATGCCCCCTCCGGCGGAGCGCCGGAAAAGGCCCCAAGATGGGATCTCACGGGTATAGAAGGTTGCGGTGGTGGAATTAGGTTTTCATGGATGCCCCTGATGGTTTGGGGGTACGTAGGTATATATAGGAGGAAGAAGTACGTCGGTGGAGCAACATGGGCCCCACGAGGGCGAAGGGTGCGCCTGGGGGGTAGGCGCGCCCCCTGCCTCGTGCTCTCCTCATTGATTTCTTTACGTGGACTCCAAGTCCTCTGGATCACGTTTGTTTCGAAGATCACATTCCCGAAGGTTTCATTCCGTTTGGACTCCGTTTGATATTCTTTTTCCGCGAAACACTGAAATAGGCAAAAAACAACAATTTGGGCTGGGCCTCCGGTTAATAGGTTAGTCCCAAAAATAATATAAAAGTGTATAATAAAGCCCATTAAACATCCAAAATAGAATATAATATAGCATGGAACAATAAAAAATTATAGATACCTCGGAGACGTATCAATGATGATGGTGATGATTTCCCCCTCCCGGAGGGATGTTTCCCTGGCAGAACAGCTCCCCCGGAGCCCTAGATTGGTTCCGCCAAGGTTCCTCCTCGTGGCGGCGGTGTTTTGTCGCGAAAGCTGCCTTCTGATTTTTTCCAGGGTGAAAGACTTCATATAGCAGAAGATGGGCACTAGAGGCCTGCCAGGGGGCCCACGAGGCAGGGGGCGCGCCCAGGGGGGTAGGGCGCGCCCCCACCCTCGTGGATGGTGGGTGGCCCCCTCTGGTTGATTCTTTCGCCAGTATTTTTTATTAATTCCAAAAACTGCCTTCGTGAAGTTTCAGGACTTTTGGAGTTGTGTAGAATAGGTCTCTAATATTTGCTCCTTTTCCAGCCCACGATTCCAGCTGCCGACATTCTCCCTCTTCATGTAAACCTTGTAAAATAAGAGAGAATAGGCATAAGTATTGTGACATAATGTGTAATAACAGCCCATAATGTAATAAATATTGATATAGAAGCATGATGCAAAATGGACGTATCAACTCCCCCAAGCTTAGACATCGCTTGTCCTCAAGCGGAAGCCGATATCGAAAAATATGTCCACATGATTAAAGATAGAGGTGTCAATAAAATAAAATACGGACATGAGGGCATCATGATCATTCTTATAACAGCAAAACATATATATTGTCATATGATTTCTTATGCTCAAGTAATAATCTATTCACAATATCAAGTATGAATCAGAAACTTCATTGAGAACTAACAAGCTATGATCTTGGTCTGAAGCAATTGCAATTTATCATAACATCGAAAAGAGTCAATATAAGAGCTTTTCAACAAGTCCACATACTCAACTATCATTTAGTCTTTCACAATTGCTAGCACTCATGCAATACTTATGGTTATGGAGTTTTAATCGGACACAGAGAAAGATAGGGGCTTATAGTGTTGCCTCCCAACCTTTTACCTCAAGGGTAATGTCAACAATAATAGCTCATGCTAACTTACATCCAAATGGATATATATATATATATATATATATCAGGATCTTTCCAACACAATGTGCTTTCCAAAGGATAAAATGTAAAAAGGAAAGGTGAAGATCACCATGACTCTTGTATAAGGTATAAGACAAAAGTAAAAGATAGGCCCTTCGCAGAGGGAAGCAGAGGTTGTCATGTGTTTTTGTGGTTGGATGCACAAAATCTTAATGCGAAAGAATGTCACTTTATATTGCCACTTGTGATATGGACCTTTGTCGCTTTTATTGCTTCCACATCACAAGATCGTATAAAGCTTATTTTCTCCACACTAATAAATCATACATATTTAGAGAGCAATTTTTATTGCATGCAACAATCACAACTTACTTGAAGGATCTTACTCAATCCATAGGTAGGTATGGTGGACTCTCATGGCAAAATCGGGTTTAAGGATATTTGGAGGCACAAGTAGTATCTCTACTTGGTGCAAAGAATTTGGCTAGCACGAGGGGGAAAGGCAAGCTCAACATGTTGGATGATCCATGACAATATACTTTATTTCAGATATAAGAAAACATAACCCATTACGTTGTCTTCCTTGTGCAACATCAACTCTTTAGCATGTCATATTTTAACGAGTGCTCACAATCATAAAAGATGTCCAAGATAGTATATTTATATGTGAAAACCTCTCTTTCTTTATTACTTCCTATTAATTGCAACGATGACCAAAACTATGTTTGTCAACTCTCAATAACTTTTATTCATCATACTCTTTTATATGTGAAGTCATTACTCTTCATAAGATCATTATGATCTCTTTAATTATTTTTTATTTTTCTTCTTCTTTTATTCCCTCTAGATCATAGCAAGATAACCAAGCCCTTGATTCAAAACTAATCTTTATTATATATAGCTCACAGACTCGATTACATAGAAGGATCATAAAGAAAAACTCAAGACTAGATCATACTAAAACTTTATTCTACTAGATCAAGATATTACTAGAAGGATTGAACTAAGAAAAACGGTAAAGATAGGAGTGTGATGGTGATACGATACCGGGGCACCTCCCCCAAGCTTGGCAGTTGCCAAGGGGAGTGCCCATACCCGATACTCTGTTCTCCTTCTTCAGAGGTGGTGATGATGTAGTTAATTGTGCCTTCAACTTTTTCATATTGTATTTGAGAAGAGCAATTTCCTCCTTTAAATCATCGACCTCTGATTCCAGCTTCAAGATCTTGTCACATAAATCTCCTTTGCTTTTCTGCCGAAAACGAGAAGGAATAGATCGGTTGTTAGACAATTTAGCCCTCTTAGTAAGACTAGACTTATTGAACTTCACGTGCATATCCCCAGGTTGAGGTAGAGGGACATCCTCCTCCTCCGAACTTGAATCATTGATCCTCATCAAATGAGCATCCTCTTCATCATCCGTAGTTCGACCACTAGGATATAGATCCCCATAGGTCTTTGGGTCAGCAACGAGATGTGAGACATAGCTCTCTCCGTCAGAATCCTAAGATGACATCTTGCTCCAAACCTGCTACAGAAACAGCTCGAAACAAAAACAAAGGATATATGCGTGGTACCATGGTCAAAACCTTCGGGAGATTATATAATGAAATTTTACCGACCAAAGAAGTATCGTGCAAGAAAACGGAGTCCGGAGGGCACACGAGGTGCCCACGAGGTGCCCACGAGGCAGGGGGTGCGCCCAAGGGGGTGGGGTGCGCCCTCCACCCTTGTGGTTGCCTCGTGTCCCTTCCGGACTACTTATTTTCCTATTTTCTTAAATATTCCAAAACGGAGAAAAACTGCCATTAGAACTATTTTGGAGTCGGTTTACTTATCGTACCACATACCTATTCATTTTCGTAGTCTGAAGCATTCTGGAAAGTGTCCCTTATATATTCCTCCGGGGTTATGGTTTCAATAACATTAGTTTCAACATTTATAGGATTACCTGAGATATAACATTTGATTCTTTGACTGTTCACCACCTTTGGATTTGTGCCTTCGAATTTGTTGATTTTTATGGCACTGGAACGATAGACCTCCTCGATAACGTAAGGACCTTCCCATTTAGAGAGAAATTTTCCTGCAAAAAATCTTAAACGAGAGTTGAATAGCAACACATAATCACCTACATTAAACTCATGCTTTTGTATCCTTTTATCATGCCATCTTTTAACTTCTTCTTTAAACAATTTGGCATTCTCATAAGCCTGGGTTCTCCATTCATCAAGGGAGCTAATGTCAAATAGCCTATTCTCACCGGCAAGTTTGAAATCATAATTGAGCTCTTTAATGGCCCAATATGCCTTATGTTCTAGTTCGGGAGGTAAGTGACGTGCTTTTCCATAAACCATTTTATATGGAGACATACCCATAGGATTTTTATATTATATGCCCATAATGCATCATCAAGTTTCTTGGACCAATTCTTTCTAGATCTATTAACAGTAGTTTGCAAAATTAATTTGAGCTCTCTATTACTAAGTTCTACTTGACCACTAGACTGCGGGTGATATGGAGATGCAATTCTATGATTCATGTCATACTTAGCAAGCATCTTACGAAAAGCACCATGAATAAAATGTGAACCACCATCAGTCATTAAATATCTAGGAACTCCAAACCTCGGAAAAATAACTTCTTTAAGCATCTTAATAGAGGTGTTATGATCAGCACTACTAGTTGGAATAGCTTCTACCCACTTAGTAACGTAATCAACAGCAACTAAAATATGTGTATACCCATTAGAGGAAGGAAACGGTCCCAAATAATCAAAGCCCCAAACATCAAATGGTTCAATAACAAGTGAATAGTTCATAGGCATTTCTTGATGTCTACTAATATTACCAATTCTTTGACATTCATCACAAGACAAGACAAACTTACGGACATCTTTGAAGAGAGTAGGCCAATAAAAACTGGACTACAATACCTTATGCGCGGTTCTATCTCCAGCGTGGTGTCCTCCATAAGCTTCGGAGTGACACTTGCGTAGGATCTGTTCCTGTTCATGCTCAGGTACACAATGTCTAATGACACCATCTACTCCTTCTTTATAAAGGTGTGGGTCATCCCAGAAGTAATGTCTTAAATCATAGAAAAACTTTTTATTTTGCTGGTATGTGAAACTAGGTGGTATAAATTTAGCAACAATGTAATTAGCATAATCAGCATACCATGGAGCAGTACGAGAAGCATTTATGACAGCTAATTGTTCATCAGGAAAGCTATCATCAATAGGTAGTGGGTCATCAAGAACATTCTCTAACCTAGACAAGTTGCTGCAACGGGGTTCTCGGCCCCCTTTCTATCAATAATATGCAAATCAAATTCTTGTAGCAAGAGAACCCATCTAATAAGTCTAGGTTTAGCATTTGTTTTCCATAAGGTATTTAATAACAGCATGATCAGTGTGAACAGTTACTTTAGAGTCAACAATATAAGGTCTGAACTTATCACAAGCAAATACAACTGCTAAAAATTATTTTTCAGTAGTAGCATAATTTCTCTGGGCACTGTCTAGAGTTTTACTAGCATATTGAATAACATTTAATTTCTTATCAACTCTTTGTCCTAGAACAACACCTACAGCATAATCACTAGCATCACACATAATTTCAAAGGGTAAATTCCAATCAGGAGGCTGAACAATAGGTGCAGAAATCAAAGCTTCTTTAAGTATTTCAAACGCTTCTACACAATCATCATCAAAGACAAAAGGAACATCTTTTTGTAAGAGATTAGTCAGAGGCCTGGAAATTTTTGAGAAGTCTTTAATGAACCTCCTATAAAAACCAGCATGACCAAGGAAACTTCTTATACCTTTAACGTCCTTAGGACACGACATCTTTTTAATAGCATCAACTTTAGCTTTGTCAACTTCAATACCTCTTTCAGAAATTTATGCCCCAAGAAAATACCTTCATTAACCATAAAGTGACACTTTTCCCAATTCAAGACAAGATTAGTTTCTTCACATCTCTGCAAAACTCGATCAAGGTTGCTTAAGCAATCATAAAAAGAAGTTCCATATATGGAGAAATCATCCATGAAAACCTCAACAATCTTTTCACAAAAGTCAGAGAATATAGCCATCATGCATCTTTGAAAGGTAGCAGGTGCATTGCATAAACCAAAAGGCATACGTCTATAAGCAAAGGTACCGAAAGGGCAAGTAAAAGTGGTCTTTTCTTGATCCTCTTTGGACACATGTATTTGAGAGAAACCAGAATAACCATCTAGAAAGAAAAAATATGCATGTTTGGATAATCTTTCTAGCATTTGATCAATAAAAGGTAAAGGGTAATGATCCTTTTTAGTAGCTTTATTTAATTTGCGGAAATCAATTACCATTCTATAACCTATAACAATTCTTTGTGGTATCAATTCATCTTTATCATTAGGAAAAATAGTAATGCCTCCCTTCTTAGGGACACCATGGACAGGACTTACCCACTGACTATCAGCAACGGGATAAATTATACCTGCCTCCAGAAGCTTTAGTATTTCTTTTCTTACCACTTCTTTCATCTTAGGATTTAACCGTCGTTGGTGATCAACAACTGTTTTAGCGTCTTTCTCCAATTTTATTTTGTGTTGGCATAGAGTGGGACTAATGCCTTTAAGATCACCAAGAGTATATCCAATAGCAGCACAGTGCTTCTTCAGAGTTTTCACTAATTTCTTTTCTTCATGCTCTGAAAGGTTAGCACTAATAATAACAGGATATATCTTTTTCTCATCAAGATAAACATATTTGAGAGTATCAGGTAATGGTTTAAGCTCAAACACGGGATCACCCTTGGGTGGAGGAGGATCCCCTAGGATTTCAACAGGCAAGTTGTGTTTCAAAATAGGTCCCTGTTTAAAGAATACTTCATCTATTTCCCTTCTTTCATTCATAAACATATCATTTTCATGGTCGAGCAATATTGTTCTAAAGGATCATTAGGAGGCACGGCAATAGAAGCAAGACCAATAATTTCATCTTTACTAGGAAATTCTTTATCATGGGGTTGTCTACGAAATTTAGCAAAATTAAACTCATGAGACATATCCCCCAAACCAATAGTAACAACATCCTTTTTGCAATCTATCCTAGCATTAACAGTATTCAAGAAGGGTCTACCAAATATGATGGGACAAAAGTTATCTTGTGGGGAACCAAGAACAAGAAAATCAGCAGGATATTTAACTTTCCCACACAAGACTTCAACATCTCTAACAATCCCAACTGGTGAAATAGTGTCTCTATTGGAAAGCTTAATTGTAACATCAATTTCCTCTATCTCAGCAGGTGCAATATCATGCATAATTTCTTTGTATAAGGAATGAGGTATTGCACTTGCACTAGCACCCATATCACATAAGCCATGATAACAATGATATCCTATTTTAACAGAAATAACAGGCATGCCTACAACAGGTCTATGTTTATTTTTAGTATCAGGTCTAGCAATTCTAGCAGCTTCATCACAGAAGTAAATAACATGCCCATCAATATTATCAGCAAAGAGATCTTTAACCATAGCAATACTAGGTTCAACTTTAATTTGCTCAGGGGGTGTAGGTGTTCTAGTGTTACTCTTACGAACCACAGTTGAAGCTTTAGCATGATCCTTTATTCTAACAGGGAAAGGTGGTTTCTCAATATAAGCAGTAGGAACAAAAGGATCAACATTATAAGTGATAGTCTTTTCTTCAACTTTGATAGGTGCAACTGCTTTTACTTCAATGGGAGGATTATATTTAAACCACTTCTGCTTAGGGAGATCAACATGAGTAGCAAAGGATTCACAGAAAGAAGCTACTATCTCAGAGTCAAGTCCATATTTAGTGCTAAATTCACAGAAAACATAGGTGTCCATAAAAGATTTAACACAATCAAATTTAGGTGTTATACCTGACTCCTTACCTTCGTTGAGATCCCAATATTCATAGTTGCGTTTAATTCTTTCCAATAAATCCCATTTGAATTCAATAGTCT
Source organism: Triticum urartu (assembly GCF_003073215.2). NCBI lineage: Eukaryota > Viridiplantae > Streptophyta > Magnoliopsida > Poales > Poaceae > Triticum > Triticum urartu. Next base: position 653,379,553 of record NC_053023.1, on the reverse strand, counting down.
TCATCATAAAAGAACCAGTACAAGAAGTATCGAGCATGGAGCGATTATTGAGAGAAAGCTGAGCATAAAAATTTTGTATAATAATTTCTCTTGAGAGATCATGATTGGGGCATGAATATAACATTGACTTAAGCCTCCCCCAAGCTTGAGCGATGCTTTCTCCTTCACGAGGCCAAAAATTATATATATAATTGTGATCACGATGAATAAGATGCATAGGTTAAAACTTCTGATGAAATTCCAATTTCAATTGGTCGTAATTCCATGATCCCATATCATCATATAGCCTAAACCATGTCAACGCGTTTTCCTTCAAAGATAAAGGGAAGACCATCTTCTTGATAACATCGTCGGGCATACCTGCAAGCTTAAATAATCAACAAACTTCATCCACATAGATTAGGTGCAAATCGGGATGTAATGTTCCATCACCTGTGAAAGGATTAGCTAGAAGTTTCTCTATCATACCCGAAGGAATTTCAAAGTAAACATTTTCAATAGGTTTAGTAGGTTGAGGAGCAACTCTTTGCTCTACTGGTCGGGGTGAAGATACCCCGAACAAGCCCCTCAAAGGATTATGTTTCATAGTAACAAGTGACAGTAAATTTCAGCACACTATATAAATCTTTCCTTACCAAATTCCACCTACCAAAGGCGCTTCACTCCCCAGCAACGGCGCCAGAAAAGAGTCTTGATGACCCACAAGTGCAGGGGATCTATCGTAGTCCTTTCGATAAGTAAGAGTGTCGAACCCAACGAGGAGCAGAAGGAAATGACAAGCAGTTTTCAGTAAGGTATTCTCTGCAAGCACTGAAATTATCGGTAACAGATAGTTTTGTGATAAGGTAATTTGTAACGGGCAACAAGTAATGAAAGTAAATAAGGTGCAGCAAGACGGCCCAGTCCTTTTTGTAGCAAAGGACAAGCCTAGACAAACTCTTATATGAAGGAAAACGCTCCCGAGGACACATGGGAATTATCTTCAAGCTAGTTTTCATCACGCTCATATGATTCGCGTTCGTTACTTTGATAATTTGATATGTGGGTGGACCGGTGCTTGGGTACTGCCCTTTCTTGGACAAGCATCCCACTTATGATTAACCCCTATTGCAAGCATCTGCAACTACAAAAGAAGTATTAAGGTAAACCTAACCATAGCATGAAACATGTGGATCCAAATCAGCCCCTTACGAAGCAACGCATAAACTAGGGTTTAAGCTTCTGTCACTCTAGCAACCCATCATCTACTTATTACTTCCCAATGCCTTCCTCTAGGCCCGAACAATGGTGAAGTGTCATGTAGTCGACGTTCACATAACACCACTAGAGGAGAGACAACATACATCTCATCAAAATATCGAACAAATACCAAATTCACATGACTACTTATAGCAAGACTTCTCCCATGTCCTCAGAAACAAACGTAACTACTCACAAATTATATTCATTTTCATAATCAGAGGGGTATTCATATGCATAAAGGATCTGACCATATGATCTTCCACCAAATAAACCAACTAGCATCAACTACAAGGAGTAATCAACACTACTAGCAACCCACTAGTACCAATCTGAGGTTTTGAGACAAAGATTGGATACAAGAGATGAACTAGGGTCTGAGAGGAGATGGTGCTAGTGGAGATGTTGATGAAGATTGACCCCCTCCTGCTGAGAGGATCGATGGTGATGATTTCCCCCTCCCGGAGGGATGTTTCCCCAGCAGAACAGCTCTGCCGGAGCCCTAGATTGGTTCTGCCAAGGTTCCGCCTCGTAGCGGCGGTGTTTTGTCCTGACAGCTTCCTTCTGATTTTTTCTAGGGTGAAAGACATCATATAGCAGAAGATGGGCACCAGAGGCCTGCCAGGGGGCCCACGAGGTAGGGGGCGCCCAGGGGGGTAGGGCGCGCCCCCCACCCTCGTGGATGGTGGGTGGCCCCCCTCTGGTTGATTCTTTCGCCAGTATTTTTTATTAATTCCAAAAAATGCCTTCATGAAGTTCAGGACTTTTGGAGTTTTGCCGAATAGGTCTCTAATATTTGCTCCTTTTCCAGCATAGAATTCCAGCTGCCGGCTTTCTCCCTCTTCATGTAAACCTTGTAAAATAAGAGAGAATAGGCATAAGTATTGTGACATAATGTGTAATAATAGCCCATAATGTAATAAATATCGATATAAAAGCATGATGCAAAATGGACGTATCAGCCTTCTATCTTGTATCTTCACGGCCCATTAGTTTGCCCCATATCACATAGCCGACCATCCGAGGACCCCCTAATCTAGGACTCCCTCAGTAGCCCCCGAACTTGCCTTCAATGACGTTGTAGTATCCGGCTTTATGTCTTCGCCTTTGCAAGGCGGGTTCTCCATTATACTTTGGATTGACGATAGTTCGGCTCCTCATTTAAATATCATATTTTTTGCCACCTCCGCCCCGGCTTCCACGTGTCAAACAAATACGAACGGTCCAGGTATCTTTTACAAATAACCCCTTGACCATGCAAGGATGGAGTCTATTTAAGGAGATTTAGATCTCAGTTGCCATTCCACACCATGCAGAAATCCTTAGAACTCGCCACAGGAAATCGTCCAAACATGGCCGGCGCTCCTAGCTCCTCCTCATGTCCCCACGGCCCTCAAAAAGGCGACTGGGAAAGCTGCTCGGTGTCACACGCCCGTCTGAATGAACTTCAGACGCAGGGATATCTTCCTCCCGCAGATCTAGTCTCCGTTCGGGCCGGGTTAACTTCGCTCAATGGCGAAGCCCTGGCGGATAATTTCCCCAATCCTTCTAAAGAGGAGCGGGTGTGCTTCGTTTCCTTCCTTCTGAGAGGTGTAGGATTCCCTATCCACCCTTTCCTCAGAGGTCTCCTATAGTATTATGGCCTCCAACTACACAATCTGACGCCAGGCTCCATCCTGCATATAGCGGGATTCGTTGCTCTCTGCAAGCTGTTCCTAGGCTATGAGGCCCATTTCGAGCTATGGTGGAAATTCTTCTGCCTCGTCCCCCGCTCCCAAAAGGGATCTATATTCGAGGTGGGCGGCGCTGAAGTATGGCGCATAGCCGGGACGGGATACTTGTCCGGCACTCCGAAGAAGGCATGCGAAGAGCGGCCCTTAGAATGGTTTTATATCGAAGACGTCGTTCTTCTGGACCCAATTCGGTGCGGTCTTCCTGAATTCTCCAGCGCTCCTTTAAAGAAGCGCGCCAGCTGGCGTCCCCGAAGCCTCGAGGAAGGAGACAGTGCGGAGGTCGAGAGGCTGGCAAGCAAGATTAGAGTTCTTGCCAACTCCGGGCTGTCTATAATTGAGGTAATGGTGATTTCAATAACGCGATGCGTTCAGCCGCTCCAATCTAGAGGGTTTCCCATGTGGAATTACAACGGGGAGGATGATTTGTCCCGTTGTCTACGCAAGGGTCCAGACAATTTTGCCGCCCTGGCTACCATCCTAGCTGACCTTTACAAAGGGGAGAAGGAAGACTTCACTCGCTTGAATCGAGAAGGTTTTTCCATGTATAACCCCATCGGCTGGGTGAGTTTTTTAATTATTGGCCTTACTCAACCTTTTTCCAGAGTCATGCTAGTCGAATTTAATTCGGCTACTTTTAATAGGAATGGAGAAAGGTCGTCGAGGGGGTCTACAGCCCCGCTCCACAGCCAGAGGACCATGTTCGGGACCTGGATCCCGGATATGAAGAAGATCCGGATATATTCATAGAACTTAAGGAGGGGGTCTTCTATCAGGCGAGCTACGACGGCACGGAAGTGGCCATTATAGCCAATTACCACGGCCTTCTCCCCTCCTCTCATGTAAGCACCAATGTCGGTGTCAAAACCGGCCGATCTCGGGTAGGGGGTCCCGAACTGTGCATCTGAGGATCGAAGGTAACAGGAGACAAGGGACATGATGTTTACCTAGGTTCGGGCCCTCTTAATGGAGGTAATACCCTACTTCCTACTTGATTGACTTTGATGAGTATAGGGGTTACAAGAGTTGATCTACCTCGAGATCGTAATGGCTAAACCCTAAATGTCTAGCCTATATGATTATGATTGCCCATACGGACTAAACAATCTGGTTTATATAGACACCGGAGGGGCCTAGGATCGTACAGAGTCAGTTTACAAAGAAAGGAAACTACACATCTGATCGCCAAACTTGCCGTCTACGCAAAGGAGAGTCCCATCCGGACACGGGGGAAGGCCTTCTATCTCGTATCTTCACGGCCCATTAGTCCGGCCCATGTCACATAGCACGACCATCCGAGGACTCCCTCACTGACGTCATGGCGGTTTACAGCGAGTTTCGCCAAGCAAGTGAGGCAAGATTTAACAAGTCAAGTATTGAAGATTGATGTGAACAAGTTCAAATCAACCTGGGGCCTAATGTTGGGGATATAACTATTGGGTATAAACCGCCCCGGAGAGGCCGGGTTATACCACTAGCGACTTATCAATGAAGATGGTGAATCATAGCAAGCCCATTGACGGCCCAAGACCCAGAGGCGGCTTAAGGCCCAAGGCGGATGAACCGCCATATGTGTATGACTTGTTTTGTAAGGCAAACATAGTTAGCCACTGACCCGGACACACTGTGTATGAGCCGGCCGGGACTCCATGAGCCGCCGCGCGTCTTCCTATGTATATAAAGGGACAACCCGGTGGTGGTTTAGGGACAAGAAAGAAGAGATCGAGAACTAGGTCAAGCGTATTCGCTCCCTGGTAATCGAAACCCAAGCAATACAACCCCAACTGGAGTAGGCCTTTACCTTGATTGCAAGGGGCTGAACCAGTATAAACTCTCCGTGTCCTTTGTCCTGATTAACCCCTTTAAGCTACCTAGTTGCGATGGATCCATGTCTAAGTCCTTCTGCTAGGACATCTGCCGTGTCAACTCCACGACAGGCTTCGACTGCGAAAACAACTCCGGGGCATCCAAGCAAAACAATGGTTGTGACAAACTAAAAATAAAAGTAAACAAAGACTCATGTAATACATGACGCTCCAAGCAAAACTCATAACATGTGATGAATAAAAATATAGCTCTAAGTAAAATTACCGATGGTCGTTAGAAGAAAGAGGGGATGCCTTCCGGGGCATCCCCAAGCTTAGTTGCTTGGGAGTCCTTCAATATTACCCTGGGGTGCCTCGGGCATCTCCAATCTCATGCTCTTGCCACTCCTTATTACTTCATCCATCATGATCTCACCTAAAAGTTGAAAACTTCAGCACACAAGACTTAACAGAAAACTCGTGAGATCCGTTAGTATAATAAAATCAATCCTTACTTTAAGTACTGTTGCAAACCCATTCATATTTTATTATTGCATTATACCTACTGTATTCTAACTTCACCATGGTTTATCCCCCCCCCCTGATACAACCCATAGATTCATCAAAACAGACGATCACACTGAGGCAACGGCGAAGCAGGACCATACTATGGAATATAATCCCGCGAGGAGGAGTTCTGTAACCCTAGGGTGATCCGCCTACTGAGCAAGCAAATCAAATACTAAACTCATAATACAAGGCAACTGATATTACTGTCGCACTGTCATATTTGATGTACACCATGATCTGAAGTTTCTCTGCTTCTCTCTCCATTGCAAGAAAAACACTTCCAAGCTGCTATTACTCTCATTGCTGCAAACTCGTCATATTCACTATTCTGGTTCATTTGCCTCTTGGGACACTAATAGCTTCTGCAGAATCACAAGCAGTTACTTCACATAAGAGCTTGTGACAACTTTTGTATGACAGAAACGTTACTCATAAATACTCTCATCCACTCTTCGCTGGGATGATTACTATTGCAATACTTAGACAAAGGTGTTATGCTATCATGTGTGTCTTGCAACCCATCAACGCTTCTTCCTCCTCATGCCACGACCAGGTTTGTAGCGACGCGCCACCTATACACGCATCTACCTGTCCCGATTAATCACCAGCTAGTGAGGTGATGTGATCGGTAACCATCGTACCATCAATGGCTAACACCAATATTCTTCCTAAACCATAATTACTCACTAGCATCACTCACATATTATCATCTCCATATCAAAAAACTATTGCAAGGAATCAAACTTATCATATCCAGTGATCTACATGAAAGTTTTTATTATATACTTCTTGGATATTCATCATATTGGAACCAAATTCATATCTTGTGCAAATTATCATTACTATTATCAACTCTCAAAAAGATATAATTGAAGCATGAGAGTGCAAGTATTTCTTCAAAATATAACCACCACCGTGCTAAAAAAGATATAAGTGAAGCACTATAGCAACTGCCTAGCTCAAAAGATATAAGTGAAGCACATAGACTATTCTAACAAATTATAGATAATGTGTGCCCCTCTCAAAAAGGTGTGTCCAGCAAAGATGGTTGTGAAAAACTAAAAATAAAAGTAAACAAAGACTCATATAATACATGACGCTCCAAGCAAAACTCATAACATGTGATGAATAAAAATATAGCTCCAAGTAAAATTACTGATGGTCGTTAGAAGAAAGAGGGGATGCCTTCCGGGGCATCCCCAAGCTTAGTTGCTTGGGAGTCCTTCAATATTACCTTGGGGTACCTCGGGTATCCCCAATCTCAGGCTCTTGCCACTCCTTATTACTTCATCCATCGTGATCTCACCTAAAAGTTGAAAACTTCAGCACACAAGACTTAATAGAAAACTCGTGAGATCCGTTAGTATAATAAAATCAATCCTTTCTTTAAGTACTATTGCAAACCCATTCATATTTTATTATTGCATTATACCTACTGTATTCCATGGTTTATACCCCCCGATACAACCCATAGATTCATCAAAACAAACGATCACACTGAGGCAACGGCGAAGAAGGACCATACTATGGAATATAATCCCGCGAGGAGGAGTTCTGTAACCCTAGGGTGGTCCGCCTACTGAGCAAGCAAATCAAATACTAAACTCATAATACAAGGTAATTGATATTACCGTCGCATTGTCATATTTGATGTACACCATGATCTAAAGTTTCTCTGCTTCTCTCTCCATTGCAAGAAAAACACTTCTACTTTCAATTTTATTTATGCTCTTTACTTTCAAGCTGTTATTACTCTCGTTGCTGCAAACTCGTCATATTCACTATTCTGGTTCATTTGCCTCTTGGGACACTAATAGCTTCTGCAGAATCACAAGCAGTTACTTCACATCAAGCGGTCGTCGATACGGCATATCTGCTATAGTTCCTCCTACCCGTGTGTAAACTCAGGGAGCCGACGTTCCTGCCGCTGCACTTCCCCTCTCCTCTTTTTTTCTTTTCTTTTTCTTTTTGCGGATGCCCCCTGGTTGCATGAATCAGAGAATAAATCCATTTGTTTGGAAAACAAATCAGATGATTTAAGCAATACCCTTTAACATAATGGAGGCGCTAAAACTTGCCAGGAACTTGTAGTTCTTGAAGTTGGATTCAAACTTTCAGACTTTTGTAGGCAAGTCACCCACCGGGTTCCCTAGGCACCCGGCCCCATACCATACGGGTCTTTTGCATTGCATGTAGGATTCGCACCGCATCCTCCTCGGGATCCGTCCCAAAGTAGCATTACCATCACAAGAAGACAATCGCGCTTTTGGCAAGGAAGGACACAGAAAAGTTAGGGCCCGACGGTCTTTTGACAGTAGAAAAGCACAAGGCCACAAGACCGGTGTAAATTATGTGATCGCTACCGAGTCAGGCACCCAGCGTTGCCAGCCATGTACCGAGTGATCGGGTGGTCTACCAAGATGATAAAGCGGCTAGGCGTGTATAACTATGCAAGGGTGGCACGTAAATCTGCAGGGCCAGCACCTCAGTGTGTAGTAGCTAGACGTGTAGAACAACTATGCAAGGGTACGGGCACCGCAGAGTGTACAACGTGGTAATCATTGATGTTATGCACAGGTATACTTCATTGAAGTACCAGACGCAAGATCACTCGCTCCGGTTTTTACGCTCCGACGTTGCACAGCAGGCAGTCACGAGTCACATACACTGACCGTCAAAAGCAGGCTAGGCAGTAACCATTCTTTTTTGCGGGTACGGGTAGGCTAGGCAGTAACCATTGATGTGCTCTAGAGAGAGGTGGGCTGGGATTTACAGCGCGAGAAGTTGCGGTTACGTGTTGTGAGCTGGTCTGTGTAGGGACACCGGCTGTGTGTCGGCTTTTTAAACCCCCCCCCCCCCCCCCCTTCCTGCCCCTCTCTCTCTCTCCCTCTCTCTCTTCGCCTAGGGGGTAGCGCAGCAAAGCTTTGCGGTGTCACAAGTTCACAGCCCCTCGACCTCGACGACACCTCCCACGCCCGCCGCCATGGCGCAAGACGGAAACCCGCGGCAAGCATCGCCATCGGCGCCGCTGCCCTCGGACCACTCGCGGTCGACGGCGCCGCCGCCCACCGTCGCTCAGGGAGAAGAGCAGTCGCCGCCGCCTCTGGTCACGGAGGAGCCGTCTGTCGCCGCGGCTGGCGCGACGGTGGGGATGGTCAACCGCGTCACGCGCTTCTCCGGGGGAACTTCAGGGTCCTCGTCCTCTCAGGCTCAGGGTACAGCGGTTTTTTTGCCCGCTTTTTCATTTCTCCTGCTTATTCTAGGCATATGGATTTGCTCCCAAATGTTTAGGGATGCGCAAGCTCACAGATCGTCGTCCTCTTCCGCACAACCCTTATGCTCCCTCCCGCCGTCCCAGTCCCACAAAGCTCATCACCGTCCCGTCCGAACGCCGCAGCCCGCGATACCCTGCGGCTGTGGGTTTTGAAGGTCGCTAACCCCTGTCCCCAACTGTTATGCTCACCCTGCGCTGTAGGCAGGGTTTTCTGATGTTTCAGATAATGTTCACCCTGCGTTGTAGGCAGGGGTTTCCGATGTTTCAAGATAATGTTGACCCTACGTTGTAGGCAGGGGTTTCCGATGTTTCAGGATAATGTTCACCCTGCGTTGTAGGCAGGGGTTTCCGATGTTTCAGGATAATGTTCACCCTGCGTTGTAGGCAGGGGTTTCCGATGTTTCAGGATAATGTTCACCCTGCATTGTAGGCAGGGGTTTCCGATGTTTCAGATAATGGCAGAGGTTTTGGATACATGGGGTGGAGATTGTATTTTAATGTATGATTGGAGATTATGGCCAGGATTGGACTAGAAGAAAGGATAGGTTCACCTTGTTATAACGATTCATGATGCTTCATTTAGACTGGGCTTGATTGGACGTTTAGGACCATCGTGTTTCTTCTTCTGGAATTGCTAATGGGCCCCGGATGCTTGTATCACTACCATTCTCGATTAGATATGTGGACATATTGCCTACATGAGGCTGGTAATGGCCGTGAAACAACCTTCCAGACCTGCGTTTTATCTATATGTTTCTTCTATGGCAGAACTCTTACAAGTAAGTACCTTGCGGTTGCCTAGAATTAACAGGGACAGAATACTCGTAATGGTAGGTAATTTGTTGCTGTAGAGTAACCGATTGTAATGTGAGAAACTAGTGTTGCCCATGTTTAGGCTGTAGTTGGGACAAATGCTAGTATTGTATCTTGATCAGGCACTTTGGCAGCATGCGTATTTTACAAACTCAGAAGATGGTTGTGCTGAAAGTTGACTTCTCCTTTCTTTGTTTATGCATTTCAAATAACTGATGGTTCTAAGCTCATGTTTTTTTTTGCCAGATTCAGAGCTCTTCTAATCTGACGTTGTTCATTGGTTTGCTGCTGCTTGTGCTTTGGCTCATTTATTTTCTGTGTTTAGTACACCATACAAATACAACTCCTAGTACTGCTTATGTTTATCAGTTTGCTGAGTATGCTCTTCATTCCATCTTTTGGGCTTTCATGTGGCCATACCATACTGATAGTAGTAGTATGTATTGCAAGGCTAGCTGAGTCTTGAAAAGAAATGATGTGACAGTTCAGTCTTTAGTGTACAGGCATACTGAAATTTTAGATCTACTCTCAATCTGCTCTAACCAAATGGATGTTTAGTTAGAGCTGTGATGTGGCATATCCGCATGTAGTACATTGCCATGCTTTTAAATCTTAGTTCATCATTGCTCCTGGTCGTTCACTAATAGATATCTTTTGGCCCTTTTCAGGTATGAAAACATTCAGTAGCGCCCATGTCGATAATTTGGTTCAACTGAAGGAATGGGATCAGCTTCATGCGTATTTGATGGAATTTATCCCTGGCGAAGAGCCTTTCAAGTCCCACCCTATGCTTTTCTTGCGCATATTCATGTGTCGTGCGGTTGACTTAATTGACCAAAACAAAATTTCTGATGCTGAGATGCTCTTTGAAGCTGAAATGCAGCCCTTTCAGAAATTGATCGATCAAGGGCAAGAGGGTCTCAGGAATGCTACCATTGCTGAGCTATCCGAGGGTCTCAAATACATCAAGGGATGCCTAACTGCGAAGAAAAGGTAGCAGATTCTGACTCTAATATAATCTGTACATAGATGGATCTTTTACCTCACTCCATGTTCAATTTTCATTGTCTATTACTATTTTTGCAGCTTGACTCATCCATACACCAGTATTCTTATGACTAAGATTGCCGTCAATGACTACATGAGGCTGTATTTGCCAAATGCAATCGGGTATGTGACTAACATATTGAACTTAGTTCATTGAGTAATGTGGATTATTACTGTAGCTTCTAAAATTTATTTTCTTATCTAGGTATAAGATTGTTCGCAAGAAGGATGCACTATGGGTTTTTGCTTTTCCTCTCGCATCTAGATCAGCGACTAAGCCTACCTTCAGATGTTTGGGTTGTAGCCTTAAAATCTTTAACTCTGGAACCATCCAGGTCATCTCTCCCCACCTTGATCAATGTCCTGGGATGAGTACACCATATCTGATTGAGCTACTCAAGCTCTCCAGAACAATCAACCTTATTAATGCTGAAAACTCACCTCATAAGCTAACGCAAAGTGAACAGCCTGCTGAAAAGAGGCGTCGAACCTTGACTGACACCTTCATCCCTGTTGATAAGAGAGATGTCTTTGCAGAGATACAAAGAGAGGTTCGTGCCATTTTCTACTTTGATTTCGGTGCTGATTGGGGTAGGGGCATGATTAGTTAAATCTTAAATCTGTTGTGATGCTAATGATAAAATTCTGCACATATAGGTAAAAGGTGCTGAGCATCTGTATAATCAAATTGGAGTCGAGGTGAATGAAACCGTTGATATGTTCAACACCATGGGAACAAAAGTGGGAAATATTCATCTTCTGCATGATAAGATGGGACATGTCATCAATAAGATGAAAGAGCTCGTATGTGCCGGACCTTCTGTAGCAGGTTTGACTTTGCTAAAAAAATGACACACATGTTTGACTTTGTTTTAGTCTGCACAAACTGATCTTGTTGCTATGGACCTTGTGGCTGCAGAAGATGAAGAAGGAGCCAATGCTGACAACAATGTTGAGGTCGAGGAAGCCGAGGCTGCAGAAGATGAAGAAGGAGCAGCTGCTACCAACAATGTTGAGGTCGAGGAAGCCGAGGCTGCCAATGATGCCCCCTTTCAGTCCGACGCCATCTATCATTACGGTGAATTTGCGAGTTTGGGAGAAATGCTGAAGAGTGCCATTGACCCAACAGATGAGCTGATGAGTACCGAGGAGATGTCCGGTAGCTTCGCTGGCGGTTATTTTTGAGTGCTCGTGGAGTCTGATTGCGAAAGAAACTTAACAGAAAAAACACTCCTAGATTCTTCACATATCTTGTTCAATTTTGTGGGATCAACCGCCTCAAATGTGGCATAGTAGTCTGATCTCCCGGACAACATGTTCATCTTAGCTTCTTGATCCGGTCAAACATGTGCAAACTGCTTCATATAGTCTGAACTTTGAACTTGAAGTGTTTTGCTGGTTGTGTCATCATGCGCGTGCTTTTGTGGGATCAATCGCCTCAAATGAAGCTTGCCCTGATCCGAGGAGCATATATACACTCCGGTGTCAGGCTCCATCACTGGCTCAAAAGATCACCGATACCTGCACAGGAAAGCCCCTGGTTACTATCACTCCTTCACAGTACCAGGGCATAGCTCCATTGACTCAAAATTCCAAGGAAAGCCAAAGCAGGATGGTGTTGCATGCATTTTATTTGCATGTCCGCACTTTTTTTTTCTGAACTTAACAACAGCCTGCACTTAAATTCATGGCACACAACAGCCTGCACTTAAATTCATGGCACGAGTTCCACTTCCAACTAGTGTACCTGCTTCCGAGTCTGATGAGATCGAAGAACTTTCAGCAGGCCTTGTGAAGGCATCAGGCATAGTCTGTGAGAGTCGAGCAGCAAAAACACCTGCGACGACGAGTTGGTCGATCAGAAAAAGACAGCAGATAACCTCTTGCTGATTTTATTTTTTTAAGAAAAGGAGGATGACCCCTGGCCTATGCATCTGGGCGATGCATACGGCCACTTTATTAATTATTCTCACAAGACCTTACAAAGTTATACAACAGTAAGACTAAAGCCGTCGTCTAAGCAACAAACTGTCGCTACACCTATCCAGTTGATGAAGGGGCGCAGATAGCCTGGGCCTAATACCAAACAGACATCGCAGCCAAGCCTAACATCTAAGACCTGAGACGCCAACCTAGCCACTTGCCGGGTCCGGGGCACACACTAGTCCGGCGTGCTCTTAGAGGCCGCCGCCGCCAACTGCCACCGCTCCATCTTCAGAACTGCACTGATGCATCAATCTTGCGCGGTCTAGCTATCGTCGACGCCACCACGGCGCCCAACGACACCTCCTCCCAGCACGCAAACATCAACGGCACCTCCTCCCTGCGCGTAAATATCTGAGCACGTCGCGGTCACCACTGATACACCTCAGCACCATGCTGCCAAGTACCACCAGCCGACACAGCTTGAAGTCCTTGGGATCTGTCGTGCGTAGCACCTGCCGACCAGGCATGACAAAGCGTAGCACCTGTCGGTCAGGCATGACTTGACATCTCCACCAAAGCTCCGTGCAAGACAAAGCCGCTCCACCTCCTGCCTCTGACTTCCAGCGCTGCTCCACAAACGATGCTCCCAAGAGAGAAACGACACCGCAGTGCCGCCATCGTCCAATCTGGAACACCAGATCCTAGGGTTTCCCCCGGAGCAGCACGAGTGGATCGATAGTAGTTACACGACGATGCCTCCATCAAGGTAACGGCGAGAACGCCGCCATCGCCTGCCGTCGGCTCGGTTTGCACCGGCAACCATGTCTCCCCTACTCACAGCCGGGACTAGATGATGGATCTCGAGATCCGATCACCAAGCCTCTGGCCGGCCATCTCTGGAAGAAGATGACCACCACGTCCACCAGTGTCACCACGCCGGGCACGCGTCGCCGCCGGCACCCCCATGGTGCCTAGAGGCCGACAAGCCCCGACGAACACCACGCCTCGCCAGCCGCCATGGCCTAGGCCCAAGCACCACCAGATCCAGATCGGATCGGGGTCAAGGGCCCCAAGCCGCAGCCGCCGCGAAGGTAGCACCACTGGACGGTGCCCTGCCCTTCGCCCCGCCGTAGGACCGAGTCATCGCCGGAGCTCCGCCGCGCCACGCCGCCAAGCCGCCGTCGGAAGAACTCGCGCCGCCGCCAGGGGAGAGAGAGAGAGAGAGAGAGAGAGACGCGCCAGGGAGAGGCCCCGCCGCCGCCGGCACTACCTGGGCTTTGCCCGGCTGTGTCCCTCGGCGGCGGCAAGGGGGGAGAAAGGGTGGAGGAGGGCCAGCGGCGGAAGGAGCTAGGGTTCCACCGAGTCGCCTCAGAGAGGGACGCGGGGGACGGGAGTCCTCCAACCTCTCGCTGATAAAGTGGAAAGAACAATGCACACACAAAAAAAACAATCTAGATGAATGGTTGACAGCCGGTGGATGAAAGATAGAGTGTGAAGCTACCTGGTTCACTGAAATATGGCATCTCCGGCCAGGCTTCCAGACGCTCGTCTGTAGTTCAAATAAGCTCATCAGTTGACAGTGTCATGCACTAGAACTAAACGCATGTAGGGCAGTCTAGCTTACCAGTAAGATAAAGTATTCATTTTTCTTTAGAAAAGGAGGATGACCCCCGGCCTCTATATCTGGGCGATGCATACGGCCACTTTATTAATTATTCTCATAAGACCTTACAAAGTAATACAACAGCAAGACTAAAGCCACCGTCTAAGCAACAACTGTCGCTACACCTATCCAAATGATGAAGGGGCGCTGATAGCCTGGGCCTAATACCAAACAGACATCGCAGCCAAACCTAAACATCTAAGACCTGAGGTCCCAACCAGGACGCCTGCCTGGTATGGGGCACCTACCAGTCCGGCGCACTTCTCAACCAGGACGCCTGCCGGGTATGAGGCCGCCGCAGCCACCTGCCACGAGTCCATCTTTAGAGCTGTACTGTTGCATCTACCATGCCAGATCTCTCTGCCATCGACGTCACCACGACGCCAGACAGCGTCGTCCTCCTGCGCGAGTCCATCCTCCCACATCGAACTCCGAATCTGCACTGCGCCACGCCGTCAAGATCCGTCGCCATCAATGTATGGATGAAGCACCGCTCCACCAAAGAAACCGTCCGCTGGTCCCGCGAAGCAAGGCGCGGCACCAAGTAGAAGGCCGAAGCGCACCGCCACCACGCCACCAGCAGCCCCGCCACCAAGAGCTGTTCCCAGCCGCCGCCTTCAAGAAGGAACACGACACCAGGGTGCCGTCGACGCCCAGACCAGGGGAACAAAAGCTTTCGCCATAGCTCGAGGAGGAGGCGGAAGGGAGAGGATCCACCCCAAAGCCTTCAGGAAGGGGATCGGCGCCAAAGGCGTCGACTTTGGGGAGGCTGCCGCGCCAGCCAGGGGTTTCCCCCGGAACCTCACCCGCACGCCAGATCCGCCAGGCCGGCCATAGGGGACGCCGAAAGCCGCCGCCAAGGACCGGCGCCAGCACAGATCGGGACAGATCGAAGCAGGGGCGGATCTTCTACATGGAGCCATGACGGATTGCGAGGAGCCGCCACTGCGCCAGCGTCCGCAGCCCCCACGCCGCCCGCGCGGCCGTGGGAGGCTGCCCACCAGAGCCCGCCGGCACAGCCCGCCGGCTGCACCGCGCCCATCGGCCGGGGCCGCCGCCCCGGGGAGCCAAGGCCCTCCAACAGAGGAGGCGCCAGATCGCCACCACCTACAACCCCCCGCCGAGACCCGCCACCACGCCGCCGGATGGGCCGTGCACGCCCGGGCCACCGCCGGTTCCCGCCGAGATCCGCCGCCCCAGTCCCAACGGGAGCCGCAAGGAGTCGCCCCGCCGCCGCCGTCAGCCGCACGAGCTTCGCCCGGCGGCTTCCTCCGGCGGCGGCGCGGGGCTAGGGGGCGATTGGCCGGCGGCGCGCTAGGGTTAGGGAGGCGCCCCCGAGTCGCCCTAGGCGAGAGCGACCAATTGCAATTATGGAAGATAGAGTATCCATTCCTTTGCCTCTTTTAATAAAGCTGCCAATTGCAATTATGGAAGATTATTTTGTTTCAAAAAATAAGATTATTGATGAGGATATATGCAAACACTACAGGGCACAAAGAGTGAATATCAATGAAGACATAACCCTTTGACCCTTTCATTGGTACATTTGATGTTTCTAAGAAAAAAACAATTACAGGATTAATTGTCTCGATAAAGGTTTTATCATTTTATAAACGACTGCGGGTATTGAACTGATTTACCAAGATTAGTCACTAGTCTGAAGCCAGAATTGCCAGCCGGCCTGGGAAGGGTAACCAAACTAGTCTGCTGGCCAGGGGCACCCGCAACGAGTTCAACAGTGAGAAACGGTGGCAAGTAGGCAGCAAAGTGCGATGAACAACAATCAAACGCGATGAGGCTCATTGTGCACACCAAATATGTGCGTAAACCGTGAAGTAACCCACAAAAGCATGGTTATGGAGAACTTACGGGACAAAAACGTTTCAGATGTAGATAAGACAAGAGTAAAATGCATCATTGGTTATTGTACTTGTATCGAAAGTTCAGTTTGATCATCGTACTTAAGAATACGATCACTAAATACGACATAAGATAATTATACAGTCATTGGCTCACCATATAGGTTCGTATTTTGCATACTTTGACAGGTGAAACTGCCTATGAGGCAAATAAACAGCCTAGTCAGCCAGCGTTCTTGTACCTTTATGCGGGTCCCACCTATTAGTGAGTTGAGAAAATATAAAAAATAGAGTGCAACGGTGTGGGTCGAACTTTTTAGATCTCCGAGAGGCAACCGGCGCGCACAAGTCATCTCAAACAAAACATTTCAGTATCAATGTGCGTAGCGACATTCTTTTATACTCCTGCATAAGCGTGCAGCACGCACTACCCATACTCACAATACGCGCTAGCATGGGTGCACGCAGCACGCACCTGTTTCGTCTGCCGTCCCTGATGTTAGAGCCCTCGCGCCATGTCATACATTAGACGTCGTCACCACGACCATGCATCTTTCGACCTTGAGTGAAGTCTATTTTAAACCTTGAAGTTGTATGTGTGGTTGAATTTAAACCTCAAACTCTAAATCCCTAAAATCGGTACCCTGTATTTACTGATCCTAGTCAATTTCAACTCTAGCTCTGTTTGCCGCACCTGGAAAGAAAAGATCCCGACCGGGATCACTCACTTCTCGCATTTCCTTCTTTTATGAAACAAGAAGAAATTCCAAATCAGATAAAACTTAACTAGCACTACGAACGGATACTACTAGAACACATCGGCATGGATCTAGGGAACGCAACGAACCGACTAACACGAGCTTCATGCTTAGTATCCATACTCGATGAATACTGGAAGGCACCGAGCTTGCTTTGCACCCCATGAGGCTGTCTCGTCCTCTGCCATCTCCCGCCTCCCCATGCTCGCCGCCGCCACGTCCGCGAGACCGCTGAGCGCCGGCTCCTTCGTCTATGTCCTCTTCAGGGAGAGCGCCAGGAGCATGCACATGGCGCTGCTGGTGGCCACGCCCTGGACGTGCTTGAGCTCCCAGGGGCCGGCGCTAATGACGGGTATGATGGCCCCGGACGTTTTTGAGCTCCCGGCAGCCGGACATGCTAGACGTCTTGCCCGCGTTGTTAGGAACTGTAGTGAGCTGCCCGGACCGAAGAACGAGACCCTGACACCACACGGCTACCGAGACCTCCGCAACATGCTGGACACGGTGACCAACTTGTCCAATGAGGAGCCGGCGTCGACGCGGCCGTCAGGAGCGCGAGATCGAGACCGCGAAAACCACTGTCGTCTCCGACGTACAGCTGCACTTCTGCACAAGGACCTCCCGTACCCACCACCATTCTGTCAAACAAGTGGTGTGCATGCACTCCCCTGCAGCTCACGTAGCCTCTAAGCTCGCTTCTACCGCGCTGACCAAGAATTCGTGTTCGACTCCGGCCAAAACCCCTAGCCGCGTGCCAACTGCCTCCATCTGGGGTACGCTTGGTGCCAGGTACTGGACATGACGCGGCGGGTTGTGGTCGCTCCACGGGGCTTGTATACCAGTGGCCGGTGATGCTAGACAGAAGGGCGCGGCGAGGGGCACGCCCGTGTACGCTAGCTGGTTGGGCTTAGCACGGCGTATGCCAACCATCGAGCTTTTGCCAAAAGGGCCGCCGCTGTACTTGGGAGAGGGAAAGATCAGCGTGGGAGAGGATGAATATGACATGTGGACCCACATAGTTAGTGACAGCAGAGTGTGATCCCGCCCTGGATGTATGGATTTTAGGGACTGAGAGTTCAGAGTTCAATTGAGACAACCTCTATGAACTCAAGGTTTAAAATAAACTTTACTCTCCGGCCTTCAGCGTCAGCTGGTTCGCATGCAGCTTGTCGCCGCTCGGTGCGATCGTGCAACTTCTCGCCATATTCTCACCATTCACAACATGCACGTACACACACAAGCATAAGCACAAACACAGCTAGGTACGTACGCGCAGCAAGCAGCTGCCGCCTAGCATGGCTAGCATGAGTGGACGGTGCCGAGGTGTACGTCTTGTTGCCGGCCATCCGAGTGAGCGCTCGCCGCGTAGCAATACTGATCGATGCCAGACTTGCCAGTGGATGCACATGAGCTGCAGGAGTAGCTGGTGCAACGAATACCAACTGTCTGTCTATGTGAGATGGCTACACGGACGACAGCGGCGAGACCCACATCAGTCGCTCTCCTCGTCGTGTGCACGCACCATGGTGGTGGCGCGGCTGCCGGAGCAAGACCCGGCGGCCTCCGATATGTCATGCGTGCATGCTGTGTGCTAGGCTGCTAGCGAGTGTGCGCATGCGTATTGTGTGCGAGTGTGTGCATGCGTGGTGCGTGTTGTAATAATAACGTCGCGCTCTAGTTATTCAGCAGTAACATTCAGCTGGTTCAGTTGGCTAGCTCGCTTGGGCGCTAGCGACGAGTTACCTATTCAGTTCTTCCTTCAACTCTCTAACAGGTGGGACCTGCATAAAGGTACAGAGAAGACTAGACTGCTTATTTGCCACATAGGTAGTTTGACCGGTCAAAGTATGCAAAATACGAACTTATACGGTTAGTCAGTGACCGTATAATCACCTTATGTCGTATTTAGTGACCATACTGACTGTATTCCTAAGTACAGGGATTAAAGTGAACTTTCGACACAAGTACAATGACCAATGATGCATTTCACTCATAAGACAACTTCTGTAAAAAAGGGAGGGGGGAGGGACACAAAAAAAACAGTGGCTTGAGAGCACTTCGGTCTACGGTGAATGACCAAGAGATTTCAAAGTTCAGGAAAATATTCTAGATCTTTTGGAACAATTTTCATCAGATGTTGATCTTGAATTTTTGTTTGAATCGAGTCCAAGCCTTTGAGATAAAAGTATTTTTGTACCAACCATAATTACTGAAATAGTATTGTCAAAATTTTAAACACTATAGCCCACAAAGATTCAACAAATGTTGATTGTCAATATGGTTACCATTGACTTAGAAATAGCTTGCGAAATAGCAAAACTGTAACTATTTCTAAGTCAACGGTAAAAACATTTTATCTAATCATTAAGACCGTGCAATGTCGAGTAAAAGCTTTCGTAGATGAGAAGAGAGTGGAAGTTACCTCTGCTACATGTCGATTGAATTGAATCCCCTTGACGCGGCTTACCAGCTTCCACACTTCTACCTGAAGATCAGATAAGTTTATCAGTTGCTATTGTTCAAATCCTAACCATCAAGAATTTGAGCACAAATTTAATTGCTGACATATAATAAAAGAAAATAGAGCTAGGGCATAGAGCAGCGCTTTACCAACAAGGTCCACCAACCATTCCTTAGCCTTAACGAAGGCTTCTGGCATTGAGAGACAGAGGAGAAAAAAACATGTTATTAGTTATTAATAAGCAGAGCACACACACAATAGTTAGGACTTAGGAGGCAACCACAAGATGCCGGTGACAATAAGTATAATACCCCTTATTTCAAAAAAAAAGTATAATACCCCTAGTTAACCCCGGAGAGTGATCACTTGAGGTCGAAGAGGGCAGCCTGCACAAAGCACGGAACATGTCTATCTATAATTAGTCAGAGTACTACCAAGAGTTGGAAAAGAAAAACAGAAGTGTACCACAAAGATCTTTTTTTTTGCGGGGGTGTACCACATACATCTTCTTCTTCTGAAGATAAAGCCTGGCAACCACAGACGCCGGGACCTGGCCGCCCTGTTTCTTCAGGTGTCGCCTCGGACGTAAACTAGCAAGCAGATGCGCAATCAAACTGACGGTCACTGGCTAGTAAGGAATCGAGCCAAGAAACTGAGAGGGGTCAGTAGCGTACCTAGCGTGGCCGAATCCGAGGGGAAGTACGTTCTGGGGATCCATTGACCCGCCGCAGGAGCGCATATAGTCTTTCAACTCTGAAGTCTGAGTAACCAAGTCATGCATGATCGATGAAGCCTCGCACCTCAGCCGCATCAAGTCCACGGAATCCCTGCATTTCCAAACACGAAACATCTATATTCATATCGGCTCCAAAGTCCATAACTGAAGGGATTTTCGTTGTTTTCCCAAACACATTAAGTGATCTGTCGCCCCCCGCGCGCGCGACCGAGGGCCCCTTTTGTGATTTGCTCCTCCTCTAGCTCAGCTACCAGTGCGTCCCATAGTAGCCGGAAACGGGGAACGGTAGGCCGTCCCTCGATCCCGATTCATCGACGCGGAATTGGATTCGGGAACGAGGTCGGATTCAGTACGATTCGATGAAGATTCGGCGTCCCCGCAGCCTGCTCCTCGATTCAGGTTCGAGGATCCAACAGCCAAAACGCGAGGCATAATTTACTCAGGCCGTCGTTTCTTTTCTCAAGAACTACTCGTTCTTCCTCCAGTCCATAATTGCAAGGGATCCATTAACAGCAAGGAATGTTGACCGTCAGGGAGTCGTCGTTCTTCAGGAACGGCGTTCCTCGACCCATGGTACCGTACCGGGTTCATCGTACCCAAACGGATTGGATCGCGTCCCCGCTATAAAAAAATCGTTCGAGAGATGTATACCCTCGTTGTACCCTATTTTTTTCAGCCACCGACTCTCGTCCCTCGTTCCCGTTCCTCGTTCCCACAGTACCAGAAACATGGCAACTATGTTGCTTCCCCTCTCGAGTCTATAGGGTGGCGCGGGACGCCTCATCTCGAGGATGTGATCCTGGATCGTGGTGGTGCCGATCTAGACCATGGCGCCCTGATGGACAACGATGGCATGGCGGCCGGCCGGCGTCCCAGCAGTGGCCTTTGCAGCAGGGATGGCCTCCCTGCCCGGTGGCGCGGCGGGGCCGGAGGGCTACCGATGATCAGACCGGATGACCATAGATTCACTGGCAGGTTGGTGCCCCGGCTTGTTGCCCCGGCGGCCAACGACGCCGAGCTGCTTCTTCCTCGAACCCATGTTGCGTGCACTCCGTCTTACCGGACATGGCCGTGCTGCTAGCCGGTTACTAGGTTGGGACGGAGCGGGAGGTGGGGATCCAGATCGGGATAATTCCCAGGTCGGCTCATGTCGGCCGCGACGACGACACCCGATGCCATTTTTCTTCTTGGAGACGTCGTTCGGATCCGCCCTACCTTTTCCCACCTCACGGTCTCTCGGGTAAAAACCCTAAGGCGGCGACGATGCTCTTGGCGCCGTGTCCTTCTTGAAGGCGGCGTCATGAGAGCTATGTGGCGGTGGGCGCCGCTTGGGTGCGTCGGCATTTGCAGATGGCGTGCCCCTCTTTCTCCAAGTGGTAGCTCTTACGGTGGAAACCCTAGATCTGGGTCTCTCAGATCGGATGATGACGGAGACTTTGGTGTCGTTCTCCCTCCTGGGGGCATCATCTTGGAGCAGTGATTCGTTGGAGAGGCCAATGGGTGGAGTGGTGTTACATCGACCGCATTGAAGACGGTGGGTCTCGGCGGCGTGCAGCAGCGAAGTCTCAGAGTTGGACGCGGTTTTATCAACGCGCGCAGGCTGGTGACGCTGTGTGGTGTCGTGGTGACGTTGACGGCAGATGGGACTGGCAAGATCTATGTAGTGATTCCTCTTGTAGAAGACGGGATGACAGAAGATGATGGCGGCGGATCCTTCAGCATGCGCAGGCGGTGCATGTTTTAGGACGCCTAGACCAGATGGTATTAAGGCATCTGAATTAGATTGTATTTGTTATGCAGACAAGAGACATCCGTATTTGTGTAGATGTAGCGACTTTGTTCACCTATAAAAGGGCTTCGGCTTGATCCTTGTATTAATTTTATCACACTCTAATGAATAACTAATAAAGATGGTTGTGCATATCATGGTGATGCAGAGGCCAAGGGTAATCTTCCTCTAAAAAATAAATCTATATTCATATGTGAGGCTCAAGGACAAAACAGTTCATATAGGCAGACATATATCTGAGGCTCGATGAACTGATTGGGTCACTGGGATGAATGATACCTTAGTGTCTTGGACTCGATGAGGGACAAGAAGATGATGCGGAGCTTCGTGAGGGCAGGGCTGCGAGTGGGGAAGCGGTCCAAGCACAGACTGACGGCCGCGGTCACGGGGAGGGCCTCCTTTGCCCCGGCGACGATGTCATCGATGGCCTTGTGCAGGCGGAGGAAGTGGCAGAGGGCGCGGCCGTGGACGCCCAGCGGACGGTCGGACGGCAGGTAGCGGGAGAGGTACTTGATGGCCTCGCTCCACTGGCCGTGGAGCGTCAGCTTGTGCAGATGCATCACGTCCATGAACGCGTCCGTCTCACCGGTGAACCTGCACGCATGCGCGTACGAATTATCAGGCAAGTCGTAGACAAATCCACTGCTTGCAGTTGCAGGCGTTAGATATCAAAATCAAATCAATCGAACAATTAAGTGGGGATTTTCACTTTCAGGGGGTACGTACGCTCGAAGGGTTTGCGAGAATTTGTGGCTCAGGAGCTAGAGATCTGAAGGGAGCCACCCCCCTCCCCTCGCGTCACCCCTCTCGGGCGGCTCGGGGGTTCAAACCCTAGCCCCGCCGTCGGCCCCTCCTCCCTCTCTCCCTCCCCTCGCCGCCGCCCGAAGCGGCCGCCGGCCAAGCCCGGGGCGCTGCTGATGAAGGTGGCGGCGGGGCCTCTCACTCCTCTCGCTGCTGCCCTGTGCTGCTCGCGGGGGACTCGGGATCTGGGGCGGCGGCCCCGGCTGGTTGGGCGCCACCGGACCTCGGCGCAAGGTGGCGCGGGCGCGGGCCGCAGATCTCGGCCGTGCGGGCGGCGAGCTCTGTGGTGGATGCGAGCCAGGGCGCGGCGGCGGTCTCTGCTCCGACGCCGCCAGATCTGGCCGCCTTCTCCCTTCCGCTGCTGATTCGGCGGATCCTCACCCCCCAGCTCTGGTTTGCCTCATCGCAGACGCCATTCCTCCGCTGGGTGGGTGCCGGTGACGGGTACATTCGACCGGGAGAAATCCCAAGCCAGCTCTGCCGGCTTCGACGGCGGTGACGCCCGCGGGCGCCACTCACCTTCCTGGAGGCGCCGTCAGGTATATTGCCCCCATCCCCTTCCCCTTGGCTTCCCGGGTGAAAACCCCAACTTTGTTGGGCGGTGGCGACGCCATTGGCGCCGTATCCTTCCTGAAGGCGCCGCTTAGGGAACAAGGATGGTTGTTGGACTTCGCTGAGATGTGTGTGGTGGGTGTCAGCGATGACAGTGTTTCTCCAGTGGTGGCGATGCCCTCCCTGGTGAGGGACCATGATGATTGGGTGCTCTCCATGCTCCTGTAGTGCCCCTGTCCGGTGCCCATGGTTCCTGGACAGGAGGGGAGAGGGATCCCTTCCGTTGGTGTCACTCCAGCGAGTCGTAGAGCCAAAGCTTATATTTTTTATCTTGGTCCTGGCTGTTGCTCTTTCGTTCATCCTGGCGGCTTGTCTTTTGTGTGCTCGGGTCTCTGGATTTCGGTGATGTTCTGCTCCAGGTGAGAAGTTGGCGACAAGACGGGACTGCCTGGTTCCGCTCCTGTGGTTTCCATCGATGCCGACCATCCAGGTTCTAGGGAGAACATGTCCATCTGTCGACGGTGCGGCGCCTTCTGAGCCAGGCGAGGAGGCAGGGGCCTTCTTCGAAGATGGATCTGGATGGTAGTGTCTTTTCGCTGGTGCCCTGGTGTTTTGGCGACGGCTGGTCTGCTCGGCGGCGTCTGTTCTTCCTCTTCTGCACCGGCATTCTCCTACCCCTAGACTTCGCGTGTGCAAGAGGGCCTTGTCATCCCAAGCTAGGTGCTCATTGTCGATCTTCTTTAGCTTGTTGTATGCTAGGTCTGTGAGCTGCTCCCTGGCGTCGTTGTATCTTGCCGCCTTTTTTGCTTTCTTTTTTCTTTTCTTGTTGAGTTGTGTGTTTGGTTTGTCGAGATGTAATCCTGGCCGGTTGATGGCTTTGTTAATTCAAAGCCGGGCTCTGCGCGAGCCTTCTTTCTAAAAAAAAAGAATTTGTGGCTCCAGAGGAACACGAGGAGTCGCCGCTGCCGGAGGCGCGACATGCAGGGGTACTCCGCCAAACGCTTGCGCTTGTGGCCGGAGATGGAGAATACGAACCCACCGGCCGGCTTCCCCGTGCCGCGACTTTGCCTTTGAGATGTCATGGCTGTGGGAGGACAGGAGGGAGCCAGGGAGGGAGGGAGGGAGCAGAAAACCGGGAAACATGGGAGGAGTATATGTATACGCTGGGCCCCATGCCTTTTCGTCAATAGAAAACCCTTGACTTTAAGTCGAATACTAAAATTTTCTTTCCACATTTTTGTGGTGCTAAACTTTACATGGGGCGAGTTTTACTTATTTATTTAGATAGTTTAGATTGCTTACCACATGTGTCGCAACTTCAGTTTTAAATATAAATGCATACATTTTTGTAATAAACTTTGCAAGTAATAAATAACAACCCCAAACACCGATGAGTTGCCATTGACAAGAGTAATCCACAACAATCGAGAAGAACATCGCTACGCCGATGAATTGCAAAGTTGCTTGGGACATCGTCTGTCGGCCGACAAAGGTGAGTCAACTAGGCATCCATAATCTTGGCTTGCTCAATGAAGCGTTGAGGGTGGGCTACTATTAGCTTTCGAGGACTGATCAAAGCATCCTTGGCAGGGCTAGCTGGTGCATGTTCTGTCTGACTCGGTTGCCTTGTCCTATGCCTCGAATATCTGCACTCTCTGCAATGGACGTGCCATGATTTTTTTGATTAACTGAAGGATTAAGCATGGGCGTGCCATGATTTTTTTGATTAACTGATGGATTAAGCGTACAGTGGCCGTTGTGAATGCTCCAGATATTGTGCATGCGGTGTCTTTGGTTGTTCGCTCTATGTGCTCCATGCATAAAGGACTCCCCCTCGGCAAATGGATTAGGCATTTCAAAGGGCCCTTCTCTCTCGTCATGACTGGGCAGATATGCGGTTGTGGTCTCGGATCCAGTGGCAAGCTAACTTGATGTCTGTCGGGCTGACTCTTTTTGCTGTATGTGGAAAGTACTCAGCGAAAATTGCCCATCGTGTGTCCTTGTTTACCTTGACTAGCATACATGGGGTGGAGAAGGTGTGGGGTTCTTGTGCCATGTTGCAACTAAAATTATTTGCTTGGTTGTGCTCAAGATTCGTTGCTGGACCTCTAAGCGACTGCTCAAGAGGAGTATGCCTCACCTGCCATGCTGCCCACTTTGCCTTCAAAAGCTAAAGACCATCTACCACCTCCTTATCTAGTGCTCCTATGCCCGGTCTTTTTCAATGTGCTGCAAGTTTTTTTTTTCGAAACAGAGGCAAAAGCTTTGCCTCATCGATTAATTAAGAAGAAGAAAATTACCCAGTTAATTCACGGGAAACCGGGCGAAAACCAATACAAACGGACCACAGACGAACAACCCACCAACGCTATCACCACACAGAGTGATCCCCAACACAAGACATCAGGTACCCCCAAGCCACAACGACAGCCCAATCCAAGAGGGTGGGCCAAGAGACCGGAGATCAAGTAGCCACATACGTCTTCTCTACGGCGCCACTCTTCTTGCCTTTGCCCACCTTCACGCATTTGCTCCTTATTGTCGTCCCCGTCAAGAGGCAAGCAATCGACCTGCCCAAACCAGGTGTAGCAACCTCCACACTGGCAAGTAAGTCACAAAGCTTCTTCGCGAAGGAAACCTCTGGAACACCGATGAGTTAGAGGATGAGAAACCCACACCTTCCCACGACGATTTAGCGGAATTGTGGATGGAGGCTAGCCGTGTTGCCTCTCCAACTCACACGAAGGTTTTGAACTCCCTCTTCTTTTTGACCATGCACTCTCTCTGGAAGGAAAGAAATTGGCGAGTCTTCGACAACATCTTAGTGCCCGCAAGGGCGATTACGACAAACATTGACTGCGAATGGATCGTGTAATTTGTATTACTCACACCAAATGTACTCATAATTGTGCTGGTGATGCAATGTCATCGTATGGTAGGAGTGAGCCCATAACTACAGTATGGTTAGGCTCAGGTCCAAATTTCTTGTTAGAACGTTGTAACAGAGACCGAGATGGTCTGGTTTGAGTAATACATATTATTCTCCCGCAAAAAAAAGGGAGCATGGTGTCTTAAACAATGTGAGTGTATAGATGTGGATGTTCACGAGTAATCCACCCATCTTTTTGTTCTTTTTTTTGTTCTGTTATGTAACCTTATGTACTTGTTCTCTTTTTTTTCTTAATGAAGCGAGGCACAATTCTGTTACTCGTTACCCCAAGAAAACAGGGTATTCTGAAGACCAATCATCATAGGATCATTTTTTTTTTGCGAGATCATAGGACCATATGACCTGACGCAAGCCGAGTGACCTACTATGTATTTTACTTTGGTAAGATCCAAACCCAATTCTAGAAAAAAAACTATAAATGTCGATTAGCAAATACGTATATAGCAGTGACATGATAACATAAAGCAGTGACACTTAGGAGTGAAAGAAGTCCATCGATGATGATCTTTTTTTTTTGAGAAAAAAAAGAAACTAGTAGCGTGGTAGTTCGCGGTGGATCTCGGCAAGGGCTGGCGGGAGGGCTTCGTTTTTAGTCGTTTCTTTCAGTTTTGCTAGGGTTTGTATCCTACTCAGGAAGACGAGACGGCGGCGGCTCCCTGAAGATGGAATAAAGGTCTCCCCGCCTAGTCCCCGTTCCGGCGGCGCGTCTAGCACCGTTGGTGGGCGTGTGGAGGTGTGTCTCCGGCGGATCTATCTTTGGTGGATTTGCTCGGATCTCGTCGTTGTTCGTCTACATTCGCGTGTCTTCGGATTGGATCTTTCTGATCTACGTTATTCTTCATCTGCGGCGGTTGCTGTTCTGGTGCGCTGGTCCTACGGGGCCTTAGCACGACGACTTCCCGACTGTCTACTACAACAAGTTGTGCCCGACTCCGGCGATGGAGGGGCGATGACGGCGGCGCGCCTTCGGCTCGCTTCAGTGCTGGTAGTCGTCGCTAGGTGGTCTATGAATCTGGATGTAATTTTTATTATTTCTTGTATTCGTTGTACTGTCATGATTGAAGATGAATAGATCGAAAATTTTCTCGCAAAAAAAAACCAGGGGGGTAAGGGCATCTCCACTAGGCCCCCCAACAGCCCCCCCAGGAGGCCTTTTTCATCGCCGGCGCGTATTTTTTCTCCCAGTCATGCCCCCGGAAGCTCAAAAAGCGTCGGATTTCGTCAAAGTTACGGCTGGCAGTCCCGACCCAAACCCACAAAGCTGGGGCGCAGCTGAGAGTGCCAGCGCTCTATTTCGCATGCATCGGCCCACTTGCCAGCCCCTCTCTCTCTTCTCTCCTCTCCTTTCTTTCTTTTTTTCTCCTCTCTCCTTGTATGCATCGCCCCACCACCTACCACACACAGCCGGATCGGGGAAGGGCTCACGCGGCCGTGGCGGAGCACGGCCGGGGCGGAGCATGGCCGGAGGAGGGGGAGCGGGACGACGGCTTCCTGAAGGTGCTGCGGGCGCTGCGCGACGCCGCGCGAACTGTCGAGGCCGGGCACTCCTCGCGCTCGAGGCCGCCGCGGGCGCTCCTCGCGGCCTGGCACTCCTCGCGCTCGAGGCCGGCGCGCTCCTCGCGCTCGAGGCCGCCGCGCTCCTCGCGCTCGAGGCCGCCGCCCACGACCTGCTTGCTGGCTACCCCGAGCTGCACCCGCTCTGCCGTCTGCTCGCCACGAGCAGCGCGTCGCCGGCGCGTGCATGCGCAGCAGCAGCCACGGCTCGGCCCCGCCCCGCTCCTAGCAGCGTCGCAGGAGAGCACGTAGCGGGAGTGGTCGGCGTGGTGCGCCTCGAAATCGAAGCGGCCGCGGGGCACGCAGGGAGCAAAGCCGTGGTCGGAGCTGGCGAGGCAGGGCCGTGGCCGGAGCAGGCAAGGCCGGGACGGGCGAGGCCGAAGCAGGCAAGGCCGGGACGGCCACGGGCGCGCGCGGCCACGGGAGTTCCTGCCCCCGTCCAAGAAGCACCCGCCGACGAGGAAGAGCCGGATGAGGAGGAGGGTGGCGTCGACGTCTTCGTGCCCCCGACGGCCATGGCGGAGGAGGAAGGACGGGGCGGGCGACGGAGCTCGCGAGGAGGACGCCGCATCTCCGCTCGTCCAAGACCTCGCGGGACACCGTGGTGCGCGCGCTGGCGCCGTACCTCACCATTGCCCTGTCCGGCTCCAGCAGCGGCGCCGGGTCCGGCCCCGTCCGCTCGCCACCTCGCCCGGCCGGCCTCCCGCACGCCGGCTGGTCGGCTCGCGCCGGCTCCGCCTCCCGCGGCTTACTCCGCGCCGGCCTTGCTCCCTGCCTGCTCGCTCCGTCCGGCTTCGCTAGCCACCGCTGTTCGCGTGGTGGTTGGGGGGCGCAACGAGTGGATAGCTTTTCACTCCCAGGCTATATTTTTCGCCGATAGCCTCCCAGAAGGCGAAAAAAATGCCTCTTGGGGGCTCAACGGCTGGAGATGGCCTAAAGACGACATTTCGCCTCAAAAACCGTCTCGCGTTGGCTCGCGCCGCTATATGTAGCGGGTCCCACTCGCAACGGCCGAGCCGTTCCATCCCCGCCTCCCCCCCTTCCACAAGTTCGGGAAATCCCCCCAAAACCCAACCCAATTCCACCAATCGGTCGCTGCTTCGGCCGCCCCACCTCGGCGTGGAGATGGCTAACCGACGCGGCGGCGGAGGCCGCGACGGAGGGAGAGATTCCGGTGACAAGAGGGGCGGCGGAGGCGGCAGGAACCGGGGCCGCGGCGGCGGCCGAGCGGCTCCCCCCGCCGGCGGGAGAGGCCCCCGCGATGAGGTTGACGAGACCCGCGGAGGCGGCTCGGCTCCCGTCGGAGACCAGAACCGCGGAGGAGGCGCCTCTCGCGGCTTAGGCCAGTACCGCGGCGGAGGCGGCGCGGACCGCGACCGAGGTGCCAGCTCTTACGCGCGAGGCGGGGACCGCGGCGCGGGCGGCGAGGACTACGGCAGGGTCGACAACGCTTACGGAAGATACCAGAGCCCCCGCGGAGGCGGCGGGGATCCAAGCGGAAGCCGAGGAAGAGAAGGGCGTGGTTCGGGAAGCAATGGACCTCGGGACCCGTACCACCATGGGGGAGAGCAGGGTCGCGGCGCGGGCGGCGGAGATCACGGCGCGGGCGGCGGGCCTTACGGAGGATACCAGGGCCGCGGCGGAGGGGAGGACTACTATCCAAGCAGATGGCACGGAGGAGGGCGCGGTCCGTACGGGTACCACCCCGCGCCGCAGGAAGAGCGGCGTCGCGACAAGTACCCCCAGCAGTACGCCGCGACACCGTCGCCGAAGAAGATCCCCTCCAAGGAGGTGGCGAGCCCGTCGCGACCTGGTGGTAAGCGCCGTTCCCTGATTTACATGCGAGCCTTCTGAACTCTGGCATGATTCGGTAGTTCCCCTCTGAAATGTTCGAAACATGGGCCTGCGCTGTTTGATTTCACGCATGTGGTTGATAGGGGCGATGCGTTTCTCCAGGCGTGCTGTTTACCTTCTCAAATTACGGGCCTGTGATTGCAATTTTGGCTGGCCGCGTGCTGATTTAGAGGAGCATTTGCGTCGGTGTGATCTCAGATTGTTTCGTATTTCGTTTCTGCTCCATGATTACGCAGTATCTGAAGTTTTATACGGTTCTGTTGCAGTATTATGAACTCCAGGTTTATAGATCGAGATAATAGGATTGGCGATTATCTATCTTTTTGATAAGTTCCCTTTGCTGCATTGTCTGTATTAGAGCTGTACCTACCTCTTATTCTCTTGTATCTTGAATCCATAGGAAGCGTTTGATTCTTAGCTTGATAGGGTCATTACAATCCTGAATTGCTTGAAAAAGTAGGATGAAGATGTGGTGTTGAACTCGCCTACATGCTAACTGAACTCCTAAACGGTTGTTGGTAGCCTCTGTTCTGCAATTTTGAGATGGCAAATGATTGTTTGAGAGGATGCAGAGCATATGGGATAAGAATCCTGTCAGATTGCACTAGAGGAACCTTGGTAGTTTGGTATGTCACCTTGTAGTTTCGAACATTTAGAATATCATTTAACTACTGTATCCGAACATTTAGAATATCATTTAACGACTGTATCCTTTATCAAGAATACATGAAAGCATCAGAGTTTTCACCAGTAAAAACCTGAATCTGATTCTATTTGGGATTTTTCTATGAATTTGTTATTTCACAATTAGGCTCGCATGAATGCGTCATGCTATTGTTTGGAGTCAGCATGAAGAACTTTGGGCCTTCTGGGGGCACCATTTGTAGTACTGTATCCTGATTGTACTTGCGAGCCTCGTGAACTCTGACATGATTCGTTCGTTCCTCTGAAATGTTCGAAACATTGGCG
This sequence comes from Triticum urartu, assembly GCF_003073215.2. Lineage (NCBI taxonomy): Eukaryota > Viridiplantae > Streptophyta > Magnoliopsida > Poales > Poaceae > Triticum > Triticum urartu. The sequence continues at coordinate 653,349,203 of NC_053023.1, read as the reverse complement.
GGGTTGATCGATCAAGTGATCAATGATTTCGTGATGTTTAGTCATTAGAGTATTGCTGTTTAATTTCACACATGTGGTTGACTGAGGCGAGTTTGTCCAGGCATCCCTGTTCTAGTAGCGTGGACTGCTATCTTGTTTGAAACTACGGGCCTGTAATTGCAATTTTTGTTGGTTGCATGCTGATATAGAGTAGCATTTGCATTGGTGTAATCTTAGATTGTTTCTTATTTTGATCATGGTCATCATAATGTGCTTTGTATCTGTATGTTTCTGTTTGTAGTATTTTGGATGCCCAAATGTGCTCCAATTTTTATGGATCTAGATATATTGGAATGAGGATTGTCTTTGTATGATAAGTTCCATGTGCTGCATGCCTGCATTGTCTCATGATTATGCGGTTTCCCAAGTTTCATACAGTTCGGTTGTAGTATTATGAATGCCTATGTGTGCTCCAAGGTTTATAGGTTGACGTGAATAGGAATGAAAGTTATCTGATTATCTCCCTGTATGATAAGTTCCCTTTGGTGCATTGTCTGTATTACAGCTGTACTTATGGCAGCTATTGATGCCTCTCATTCTCTTGTATCTTGAATCAATAGGAAGCGTTTGATTCTTAGTTTGATAGGGTCATTACAGTCCTGTTTTGCTTGAGAAAGTGGGAGGATAATGTGGTGATGAACTCAACTATGTTAACTGAACTTTTAAACTGTTTAGTAAACTCTGTTCCGTAATTTTGAGATGGCAGATGCTTGTTTGATAGGATGCACAGCACATGAGATAAATGGAAATCTTGTCAGATAGAACTAGAGGAACCTGAGTAGTTTGGTACGTCACCATGTGGTTTCATAACATTTATATCATCGGTGAACTACCGAATCCTTCATCAGAAGACAAGAAAGCCTCACGGTTTTCACTGTATCTGATTCTTTTGGGTTTTTCTTCTTAGGAATGCTTTATTTCATAAGTAGGCTTGCATGCATGCGTCAGTGGATCGGTTGCTTCATGCTATGGTTTGGAGTCAGCATGGATAAGAACTTTGGCCTTTTGGGGGTACCTTTTTGTAGTAGCAAGGGTATGAACTAAAATGAAATTGCAGTGCAGGGGACCATCTACTATCTGAAGTTGGAAACGTTGAGTGATTTCCTCTCCTTATAGCTACATTTACTTCAGCATTTTAATTTGAGAAACTGTAGTGCCCTATCCGAACTGCTAGTGAAACTGTAGTTTTTTTTATCCCACAGTCCCCCTCTTTAAAAAGCATTCTATGTTACTGCTTTCCTTGTGTAAAACTTTGCTGTTTCTAACTGTTCTTTTTCCTCCCTTCAGTCAGAAAAATTGGTCCCATTGAAGAGGTAGAAGTCAAACTTTGGGTGAACCACTTTAGCATTAAGTTTGGGGAATCAACTGTCTTTCACTACGGTGTCAAGCTCGCCCAAGTTTCTCCAGAGGCATCAGGAGGCTTGGAGCTCTCCATGGCAGATCAGAATTTTGTAAATGCTCAACTCTTGAAGATGCTTCAGAAGTCTCCACATTCATTAGTTGTTGCTTCTGATGGCAAGGGCAATCTGTACTCCTTTGCCAAACTGCCAGAAGGTTTATCCCTCCCTGTGTCAGTTCGGTCACGGGCCTACAATGCCTCAGTAGAGTTCAAGGACGAGCTGCCGTTCCGCTCTGATCAGCATGTGCCTAGGAATGTCTTGAAGGCTCTTGATGTCATTGTGCGTCAGGCCTCTAGCTATGAAAAGATTATCATTGGTCAGACATTATATTCACCACAGTGGTTAGTTCTTGAGGGCTCCAATCATGTTCATGTCCAAGCTCTAGGGGGAACGAAGCAGACCCTAAAACCCACCGAGCAAGGGCTAGTCTTATGTGTGGACTATTCAGTTATGGACTTCTGCAAACCTGAAAGCCGTGTTCTGGATCTTGTTGAGCACTTGCTGAAGCGCTTTGGCAGAAGGAACCACCTTAACCCCCGTAGTCCAGCTCTAGACAAGGAAGAGTGGGAATATTTGAAGAGTCAGCTCAGAGGCCTGTGTATTACCGTGAGTTACCAGAAGAAGTCCTCTGAAGGAAAAAGGGATGCGCCAACAGTTAGGAAGTACAAGGTTCAAGACTTGACGGCTGAAAATGCTGAACAGATAATCTTCAAGGAGTTCAAAGTAGATAAGAGTTGGGAGCTTGTTCAGTATTATCGTCAGCAGTACGGGGAGGATATTCAGTATAAGATGCTTCCATGCTTGATTTTGAGCAAGAGAGAGGACAAGCCAAACTATGTCCCGATTGAGCTTTGCAGGCTTCATAGATGTCAGAAGTATCCCAAGGATTCCAGCCAGGAACCGAGGAGGCCACCCCCATCAGATGAGCGGAAAATTATGATTGAGCGAATGGTTAATGATGGACTGGATGGGCCTTGCAGGTAACTATTTTGTGTTTGGGCGCCCTTCTACTTCTGCATACGCATGCTATCCATTCTTTCCTTTTTTCAGTCTAGAAACCTAATATATCACACAATTTACTTGCTGCTGAGAATGTAATTCCAGTGCAATATAATTTGCTAGAAGTTCGATACAATAGTTTTTTTTTCTGTGTAAACAATACCTCTACAGCAGAACATGTGTGTGAAAGAAACATGAAGTTTAACTATGGTATCAGTATATTTTTCAATTCACTGCCCACTTACGTAATTCTTACTGAAGTATTTGCTGTCATTTTCTTTCTTTGGAAGGAACTGATCTTTGCGTTTCTTCAAAAAAGGATCTGATGCTTAACGAATAATTAGTGAAAGGAACTCATTTTTATTACGGGGTACTAACGATCATTTTACTTGCAGAGGAGGAAACAGAGGCGAGCAATTCAGGATTTCATTGGATACACAGATGACAGAAGTGACCGGCAGGATCCTTCTCCCCCCAGTGCTAAAACTGGGTGACTCTAAAGAATTGAGTATTCGTCTTGCTAACCGCCAGTGGAACCTCCAGGATCACAAAATATTTGAAGGCCAGTCTCTCAAGTGCTGGGGCGTGCTCGATTTCAGTGGACAAGAGACTCGTTTCAGGGATGCCTTTATTGCAAAGATTGTCAGAAAGTGCAATAATCTCGGTATTACGATGTTCTGTGAGCCAAGCCTTGTGCACAAGTCAGCAATGTTGGTGCTATCTGATCCGGACAAACTACGTAGGGAGCTTAGCAAAGCGAAGGAGGCTGCGGAGGAGAAGGGGCAGAAGCTGCAGCTCCTCTTCTGCCCGATGTCTGAGCTGCACCCTGGGTACAAGACGCTGAAGCTGATCTGCGAGATAGAACTGGGGATGCAGACTCAGTGTCTCTTGACCCAGCTGGCGAACAAAGAAGGCAAGGGCCAGGACCAGTACTTGTCCAACCTTGCCCTCAAGATCAACAGCAAGCTCGGAGGAAGCAACATGCAGCTATCTCGCGAGCTCCCAATGGTGACTGGCACACGCTTCATGTTCATCGGCGCGGACGTGAACCACCCGCCTCCAGGAGACACGGTGAGTCTGTCGATAGCAGCTGTTGTGGCGTCCATGGATTGCCCTAGCGCCAGCCAGTACGTGCCGAGAATCCGTGCCCAGAGGCACCGCTCGGAGGAGATCGATAACCTCGGTACCATGTGTAAGGAGCTCATCCAAGTCTACATGGAAAGGAACGGCGGCTTCAAGCCAGACAAGATCATTTACTTCCGCGATGGCGTGAGCGACGAGCAGTTCAAGATGGTCCTTGACAAGGAGCTAGTGTCTATGGAGAAGGGTATCTGCGAGGACGACTACTCGCCGACGATCACAGTTGTCGTGGCCAAGAAGCGGCACAACACGCGGCTGTTCCCCAAGGACGAAAACGAGCTGCAGACAACGAATGGCAATGTGCTCCCTGGCACGGTCGTCGACACAGTCGTGGTCGACGGTTCGCACGATGACTTCTTCCTCTGCAGCCACGACGGGCTGCACGGGACGAGCCGGCCCACGCACTACTACATGCTGAAGAACGGGCACGGCTTCAAGCGCGTGGACCTGCAGAAGCTGGTGTACAGCATGTGCTTCATGTTCGCTCGCTGCACCAAGCCAGTGTCGCTGACGGCGCCCATCAAGTACGCCGACATCACGGCCTACCGCGGCAGGGACTACTACGACAGCAGGATGGATTCCCTGCAGTTCCAGGCGCAGTTCCAGGCCGTCGAGTTCCCGGAGCTGCGCGTGCACCCGGATCTCAGGGACAAGATGTTCTTCGTCTGATGCCGCCTGCTTTTTCAGGGCACCCTGGAGCACGGTGAGCACGTTCTGCTTCTTGTGTGCGCGTTCTTGCAGCGTACGGTGAAGGCCTGCTGTGTTGTGTACATGGTCGTCAAGTTGGCTCTTACGGCTTTGCTGTGTTCGTACATGCTCGCCGAATTGATTCATACAGCTTTGCTGTGTTCTGTACATGCTCGCCGAACTGGCTTGTTACAAACTCATTCTTGTACATTCTGTTACTGGAGATACTGCTGATCACTGTGAATCAACAAAGAATAGTTTCGATCTTTCTTCTTTTTTGTTTTTCACAATCCATATTCCAGCAGATGTTGGAGAACTGGAGTGCTGGGAAAGGATATGAGAAATATATTTTTGACATTTCTTTGGCATTCCGGCAATCAGCCAAATGTTGTAAGGCAGCCAGTTACATACAAAAGATCCCTTTGGGATTGCACTACTGCATAGTGATGGTTGACAGGTTGCGGTCGTACGTTCTTCAAACCTAGTGGCTGACAGGTTGCGGTCAGGCAATCACTAGTAATAGCCGTAGTGGTACAAGTGATGTGAAGTCGTACGTCAGAGAAAATCCCACACCGGTATCGACGACTGACCCTCCTCTCCATTCTCATGGTCGATCTGGGGATTCGTCTCCATGAATTGCAATGCGTGCATGTCACCAGTATAGGCCTGCAAGATTTACGCTCACTTCAGTAACTACGGCATCAAGAACGGTATGAACCATACCTGAGTCCGGACTTCAGAATTTAGCAACTACTACTTCATTAAGTGGTGAAATGCTTCAAAAAGATATCAAACATAAGCTTCTCTTTTACAATCACTGATTCCAAACAACTCACTTGGGTTTCGGTTAGTTCACCATTCCCAGGGAATGGCTGCTGTTGCAGGGTTGGAACTGCAGAAGCCTGCATGCCCACAAGAACCTGATAACTAATCGACATGACTATACATTGTTATCAAGAGATGAACACAAACCTGATCAAAATGGTTCAAATTGTCACGAAGGTTCTGTGAGGTACTAAGACCAAAGTTGTGGCCAAGTACATAATGTCCCTGCACAATACAGAGAGAAGCTAAACCACATTCACAAGGCCACATGAAAATACTAGGAGTCGTGTGTTCATGTTGAAGAATTCACCTGCATTGGTTGATCTGGTAGGAACTGATCCGTAACATTCACTTCCCTTTCCCTTGGTCCTGCAGCTGCTTCGCCAGAATGCCCTATTTTCATAGCATGCAAAAGAAAATGTTTAAATTGACATGTACAAGTGTATAAAAAGAGTTCACATCTATAAAGAAATAATCTGCAGAGACACCTTTTCTTTGTTTCTGCCTTTTATTGGTTTCCTGACAATTTCCACGACGAGTAACTTCACTCATCTTCTTTCCTGTAGATTTCTGAGGCTCGCTGCTATTACCAAGAGGATAATCATTTTGAACCATACGAGTTAACTGATCCTTGATGGAATGGACAACAGATGACTTAGCAGCTAGTGTTGATTGCAAAGTTCGTTCAATTCCTTCATTAAGTTGATCCGACTGGCTTGCGACCATTGAAAATGTCTCTACGTTCGCTGCAGCCTTAGAAGCAATCTTATAGAACAAACGACAAAGAGCTGCATAACGCTCTGGAACACAAGATCCTATATGACTGTCAAAACTAAACCCATTGATTTCATGAACGGTCCCCAACTTTGCATCTTTACTCCATCTCTTAAGAAGATACTGTAGGGGGATCTCTTTAACATTCTTCAGTTCATATACCTTTAATATATGGCAGCATAAAATTCCAGCAGTTTCAAATTTTTTACAAGTGCATGCAACCGTGCCATCTGATGAATCAAACCGCACAAGTTGTTCTTTAGTTCTGTTTTTAAAAGTAATCATATACTCAGAAAGAGAGCCGAACTCGCCGCAACCGTAAACCATACAGTCCATGCACTCTTCATACTCTTTCCTAAATAACTCAAAATTTATTGGTGTATACAAGTTTGCAGCCTGCCAGAGCAGTGGCAGAGGTGTTCTTGGTTCCCTTTGGCTGGCTTGGTAATCAGCTTGTATCTCTTCCTGTCTCCTCTTCTCAACTGAACTTTCAAAAAACTTCAAAAAAGGAGATAGCTCTTTCTCACAATCCAAGTATTCTTTCATCCTTATGCCTAAGGTTTCTGCTCGTACCATGCTTTTAATGTCCCCAGAGAATATTTGTCGGCCATATGGCAAGGCCCAATTTTCTCTGTCTTCGTAAAGCTCATTTAACAATTTGTTTTCTTTAAGGTTGTATTTCTCCATTATCACATTCCATGTCTCAACAAACTCTTGGCCATCCTCGACATCAAATACACAGTGGCTAAAATCATGCGTGAATTCTTCTGAAATACAGAAAACATGCGCCAAGGACTTAACTGCATCCTGGTATATTTGCCACAAGCAATAACGGTGAACTGTACCAGGCCAAGCGAGGTCTAGTGCTTCCTTCAAAGCAGCAGATTGATCTGTCAAAATAGTCTTTGGCTGTTTCCCACACATGGCACTCTTAAAGGTCTCAAGAAGCCACTTGAAAGATTCAGCCGTTTCATCATACAGGAAAGCAGCACCAAATATGACCATTTGCCTATGATGGTTGATACCCAAAAACAAAGCTAGTGGCCTGCTGTAGTCATTCAGTTTGTAGGTCATATCAAAGCAGATCACATCACTGAAATAATGATAGTCGAAGATTGATCTTGCATCAGCCCAGAAGACATTAGCAGCTTTGTCATTTTCATCCACCTGGATGGCATAGTAAAAAGATGGATTATCACTCTTCATACTTCGAAAATAATCTGTAAGATCTCTGAAATCCCCTGCGTTCATATCTTTTGTAGGCTTGGTCCGAAGATAATTCTTGTACCTTGGAGGAATGCTTATGGCATTTCCATTTCCAGATTGAACCTTGGACAATAATCTTTGCGACTTCAGCATCCCAATATCAATTGGACCAGCAAGCTGGTGATTATGATCCTGCACAAATTCTGTCACTCGGTATTTTCCACTGGGCGTTAACATGATAGAAAATCGTGCAGGGCAACCCGTCCTTGTCTCCGGGTAAGGTCTCTTGGGCAAATTCTTTGCGCGAAAGCCCTCTCTGGAACAGACATAAAACCTTGATCTACTGCCACTTTTTGCTGTTTTATCCCACAATCCTTTTCGGACACTAAATCCCACATTTCCTGCATAACTAACATAATACTTGCATGCTTTCTCTTCACTCTCGAAGACCATTCCAATTATGGGCACTCCTCCAGCGTTCGCAACAACTTCTGGTGGCAATTCTGGCTCTTCTTCTGCCTTCTCTTCAGGTTTATCTGCAGTCTGGGAGAAACAAGCACGCCTATATAATCTCATATTTGTATAAACGATTATATAAACAAGCACCCACATATTTTCCCTGATCTAGAAACTCAAACAGAAAAGGGGAAATTTCAGATCCCAAAAACAGAAACTTTGATGATGGCAAAGCAAAGCGCACCGCTACACTACCCTGCCTGCAATGTGCAATCCCAAAAACATCACGGATTATACCTGCGGGTCCTCCTTGCCGAGGAACTGTCCTCCGGCACTCCTCCGGCGCCGCTCCGCCAGGGCTTGCCTCGACGGGACCTGCAGGCAACAACGGCAGCAGTAAGTAAGTTGACAACCATGACCTGCCCAGTCCAACTAGCCCCCAAACCGGACCTCGTCACAAAGAATCCCACCTTAGCGGCGGCGCGGTTAACGCCCTGGCGGCCGCTCCGCTTCTGCATGTAGCGGGTGATGATATCGCGGCGCTCCTCGTTCGTGTAGCGGGAGACCCGGATACCCAGCTCCCGGAGCAGCCGCGAATGCTCCAACGAGGCGGCCCCAGAGGGGCCGCATCCCTTGTTTTCTCCGGCGGCGGAAGTCTCTACACCGCCGGGCTTGAGCTGGTTCTTACGGGCGGCGCGGCGCTTCTTGGAATTGGAGGAGAGGTCGAGGTAGGTGCGGACGATGTGAGAGATGCGGGGTGTCGGATGCTGTGGTTGGCTCGGCGCTGGTGAGGACGCAGCGGGGTCGCCGGCGGCCCCGCCGCCGGAGGTGGTGGCCATGGTTTGGGATCGGAGGGGTGGGGAAAAACGGACGGATTGGGCCAAAGGACTCAGCAGGATAGTCGACTGAGGTGTGTATGACACGCGGGACCCGAATTTCAGTGTCCCCGACCAGCAGCGTGGGACACGTGGGACGCGCAAAAACAAGGGTTTGTGCATACGAAAGCGTCCACAAAACCATTCATCCGGGATTGTTGGTACATGATCAAAGTAGTCCTTATAGAACAGACGTGCGCCAAAGACTATGCCTTCATATACTCTTGAAACCCTTCGGAAATTTATTTTGCCCTAATTTTTCGCCGCCGCACACCTCTATACCAATCTGGAGGTCTTTTCCAGTACTCTCCTGGAGGGGGAATTCTTCACGGTGGCCATCTCCATCAACTTGAAGGCAAACATGATCGATTGTGAGTAGTTTCCTTAAGACTATGGGTTTGTAGCAGTAGCTAGATGGTTCTCTCTCCCTTGCTTCTCAATATAAAGATCACATGAGCTGACCTACAAGATTGTGATCCATTTGATGTAATTTGTTGGTGTGTTTGTTGGCATATGATGAATTTTCACTTTATGATCAGATTTATCCATGAACCTTTTTGAGATCTATTTGGTTTCTTTGTTGCATAATACTTATTCATATATGATCTTTGATGTATTCTTCTTTCTTTGACCAATTTTGGGGTTTGATCTTCAGAGAGAGTTGTGTATGATAGTTGGGTTCAACCTTGCAAGTAATGTAATTCAGTGACAGGAAGTGGAAAAGGCTTGTATTGTGTTGTTGCATGTAGGGATAAAAAGGTCGTTGCATAGTTCTGCTTTGAACGTTGAGTGAAGACAATATATCATCTACTTTATGTCATCATGCTTATTGTAATACTCTACTTTTACCTAATATTTTAAGATGCATGCTGGATAGCAGTTTTGGGTGGAGTATTAGCTATAGATGCATTGGGATAACGGTCTATAGATATTGGGACGTGATGCTCATATGTTAATTATGTCATGAATGTTCATACCCATAAATATTGCAATTTAATCACAACCCAAATGTAGTTCGTTTACCACACTATGTTTTCTTATAGAGAGAGACCACTAGCGAACCTATGAACCCCGGTCTAGTTTCTTCGTGTAAAACTTTAAAATTTATCAACGCTTTTTTAATTTTCGCTTTTACTTTCTCATCAAGTCCAAGTCATTTTTTATTTCCATCGCTGTTTCAATCCTTTGACTAGCAAGCTAGTGAGATTGGCAACATCACTAGTCCAGTTTGGGCTCTACTATCGCCAATATGTCCATTTAATAATTGTGTGCGATAGGTATTCCTATCACACATGCCCTCCATATATGCACCGTCTTCTTTTTGTCTGATATTACACACATATACAGGTTTGAAATGTTTGGCGTATTTCCATTAATCACACACGCATATGAGACGCAACCATGTGTGGTACTGCTGGAAATCCCACACGCATATGAGATCCAACCGTGTGTTCGACCGTTGAGTATCACACACGTTTTCCGTCAAAAACCCGTCTGTTATTTATTTTTCCATCGCACACGCTGTTTTCTTTCAAACAATTGCTACTTGTGAGCTACGTTGGGATTTTTTCGAAGAGGAGGGGATGATGCAGTATAATAGAGATAAGTATTTCTCTCAGTTATGAAACTAAGGTTATCAATACAGTAGGAGAACCAAGCAACACTATGTAAACAGCACCAGCACACAAACAACAAATCCTCGCACCCAACGCAAACAAGGGGTTGTCAATCCCTTGACGGTTAATTGCCAGATTAAATTGTATGATGATAGATAAATAGATCGCTGATACGTCCATTTTGCATCATGTTTTTCTACTGTTATTTATGATGTTTTCATCCATAATAATGCTTTTTGGAGTAATTCTAATGCCTTTTCTCTCATAATTTGCAAGGTACACACAAAGAGGGAGAATTTCGGCAGCTGGAAATTCAGACCTGGAAAAGCTACGTCAGGCCACCTATTCTGCACAACTCCAAACAAGCTGAAACTTCACGGAGAATTTTTATGAAATATATGAAGAATATTGGAGCAAATAACTACCAGAGGGGGCCACCAGGTGGGCACAACCCACCTGGACGCGCCAGGGAGCCCAGGCGTGCCCTGGTGGGTTGTGCTCACCTAGACCCACCTCCGGTGCCCATCTTCTGGCAGGGCGGGCCGGCAAAATCCGGGGCCCTGTGCGAAACTAAAAAATGGGGCCCTATCTTGCTATAAAAATGAACTAACAAGCAATTATAATGTATATGTATCTCGCAGAAATTTTTTATATAGTGTATAATATAAGATGTACTAATTAAATTTTGTTCTTTCTTTTCTCTTGCGCTTATATGGACCAGACTGATTTTTCCTCATGATGACTCAAATCTGTATTATTTAAACAGAAGATAAAAAGATGAATATAAGTTATACAATATCATATATCAATTGAAGATCATGCATTAATATTTTGCAATTAAACGAACCGTCTAACTCACCTGGTTTTGGGTCTTGTCCGGTTGAACTACTAGACTGTGATCTTTAACCGAGGAGGTAAGAACCAATCTGTAACGAAGTAACGATTCCTACGGAAATAATTAGGAAATTAAGAATTAGGAGTAGGAACCGAAGTTAATCGGGAAGGAGGATTTGCTAAGCACCTTGAGGCTGGAGTCGGTCAGTCGGTCATGGATAGGTCCGATGAGGCGATCTCGTTTCCTGTAGCAACGGCGAAAGAACTGCAGTGGACTGAAGTATCGATCCCAGAAAATTGGAAGAGGCAGCTATGAAGGCAACGACAGCAGCTCGATTCTGATCGCTCTGATGAGGCGAAGGCGACAGCCGACGAGACGATCTTGTTTTTTGTTGCGCCGCGGACGGGACCGCTGTTGCGGTTTCAGATCGAGGCGATCCCGATCGACTGCTGGAGCTATCCCTTGTTTTTAGACCGAGCACTTTCCTTTTTCTGAGAACATCGAGCGATCCTTTTTCCATTGAGCGATCGAGGCACCAGCGCTCGACGGCCTCGACTCGGCCCAACTCCAGCGCCGAGCGGCCCAGTGCGGTAGAGCCTTGGCATTTTTTTAGAAATACTATGCCTATATAAAAAATTTGGGGCTCCTCAAAATTATGGGCCCTGTGCGGGCCGCACATTTGGCACCACTATGGGCCAAGCCCTGTCTTCTGGTATATATATATATATATGTCATTTTGACCTAGAAAAAATAAGGAGAGGACTTTCGGGACGGAGCACCGCCGTCTCGAGGCGGAACTTGGGCAGGAGCACTTTTGCCCTCCGGCGGAGCGATTCCGCCGAGGGAACTTCCATCCCGGAGGGGGAAATCATCGTCATCATCATCACCAACAACTCTCCCATCTTGGGGAGGGTAATCTCCATCAACATCTTCAACAACACCATGTCATCTCAAACCCTAATTCATCTCTTGTGTTCAATCTTGTTACCGGAACTATAGATTAATTGGTGCTTGTGGTTGACTAGTAGTGTTGATTAAATCTTGTAGTTGATTACTATATGGTTTATTTGGTGGAAGATTATATGTTCAGATCTAATATGCTATTTAATACCACTCTGATCTTGAGCATGATTATCATTTGTGAGTAGTTACTTTTGTTCTTGAGGTCACGTGTGAAATCATGTTGCAAGTAATCATGTGAACTTGATATGTGTTCGATATTTTGATAGTATGTATGTTGTGATTCCCTTAATGGTGTCATGTGATCGTCGACTACATGACACTTCACCATATTTGGGCCTAAGGGAATGCACTGTGGAGTAGTTATTAGATGATGGGTTGCGAGAGTGACAGAAGCTTAAACCCTAGTTTACGCGCTATTCCGTAAGGGACCGATTGGATCCAAAAGTTTAATGGTTGTGACGCCCGGATAGTTACGCTACAGTAATCCTCCGCTAATGATGCCATGTCACCTCGATTACGGTGGCTAATCTCGCAGTAGTTCAAAACCAATTTGAATTCGATTTAAAAATCAGGCAAACAACAAAAGTTTTCAAAAATTAAAATTATAATGTTCAGAGTGAGCCAAATAATGCATAAGTAATTATGGCAGAGGAACTACACTTTTATAAAATGTTCAAATACTCTAAAATGATATAAACAGTAGCAAAAACAATTATTTAAATGCTTTTAAAATGATAAACTATTACAAACTAATATATTAAGGTGCCAAGTTAATTGTGGAAGTGGTATAATTTCTATTACCAATTTAGGGATCATTTTTGTATTTTACAAAACTAAAATACAATGAGGAACAAAATAAAACAAAAAAGAAATAAAATACATAAAAGAATAGAAAACTAAAATTACAAAAAAGAAGCCCCTTGGCCAACTGGGCCAAGCGGCCCAGCCGGCCAGCACCAGCACCCTGGCCAAAACGGCCCACTCCGACCCACCTGGCCCAGGCCGCCCCCCCACTCACCCCTTATCCCCACGACCAAACCCTAACCCCACCCCGTCGCCCCACTCGCCCTCCCACTGGCTCTCCCCCCTCCTCCCCGATCCAGATCGGATCGAGGGGAGCGAACCACCGACGCCAACGCCCGTAGCCGCCTCGCTGGCCCCCTCTCGCATCCTCGCGCCCCCCTCCCCTCTCCCTCAGCGGCGCCCCTCGCCGCGCCTGCCGCGTCGCCCCCGACGCCCTGCACCCGCCCTCCGTCGTCTGCTGCTGCCCGGAACGCCGCCCGTCGTCCGCCACCTCGTCCGGACCTCCCTCACCGGACTGCCGCCGCCTCGTCATCTCCCTCGTCGGACTCCCCGACCTCCGTCGAGCCCACTGCTAGTCCCTGCCACTCCCCGTGAGCTTCCCCCTCTCCCCCTCTCTCCGCCGCCCGCACCGCGGCACCTCCCCGCGCGCGCCCGCACGCCGCCGCATGCCGCCGCCGCCTCTGCGCCCGCGCCGCGTCGCTACCTCGCCCCGTGCCCGCTCGCCCCTGCCTCGCCGGCGCACCCCCCAAGCGCACGCGCTGCGTGTGCCCGCGCCCTCCGCCTGGCTCCACCGCGCTGTCGCCGCGCGCTGCGTGGCTCCCCTGGCCAAGCCCATTACTGGCTTCAGCGCCAGCCGCCTCCCCTGTTGTTTGCCGCCGCCGGGCGCTGCTAGTTGCTGCAGCCACCCACGTCCCGCGTGCGTGCCTACCGGCCGCCGTGCTCGCGGCGCCCGACTCTCCCCGTGCTGCTGCTGCCCCGCGGCCGAGCGCCGTCGCTCTCTGCTCCGCCGACCGCCGCGCTGGCACCCCGCCACTGGCTCGGTTGCCTCGCCCGCACCCGAGCGCCCGTAAACCCCAGTGCCCATTAAGCCCCCCTAGGGCTATGACAAAAGGACCCAGCCCAGAAACGTTTTAAAAAAAGATAAATTAATAATATTAATAAAAATATAATAAAAAGATAATTAATTAAGGAATTAATTAAGCTAATTAATCATAATTAGATTAACCTAATTAACTAATTAGTTTAATTAAACAGTAATTAGATTAGTTAAACATTAATTAGACTAAACAGTCAATGACCAGTGGGACACACACGCCAGCGAACCAGTCAACACCTCTGTTGACTGCTGATGTCATGCTGACGTCATGATGACATCAGCAAACACTGTTCTGGATAATGTTGAATTAAAATATTTAAATTAATCCTAAAGATGATTTAAATCTTTTAAAATTAATATAAAATAAACCGTAGCTCAGATGAAAATACTTTCTACATGAAAGTTGCTCAGAACGACGAGACGAATCCGGATACGCAACCCGTTCGTCCGCCAGACACCCCTAACATGTCAAACTCACAACTTTCCCCCTCCGGCTCCTCTGCCCGAAAACGCGAAACACCGGGGATACTTTCCCAGATGTTTGCCCCCTTCACCGATATCACCTCATACCGCGTTAGGGCACCTCTAGCACCGATAGTTGTCATGTCATGCATCACTATGCATCTGTTTGCTTAAATATTTATTGTTTCTTCCCCCTCTTCTTCCGCTAGACACCGAGACCGACGCCGCTGCTACCCAGTACGACTACGGTGTTGACGACCCCTCTCTCTTGCCAGAGCAACCAGGCAAGCCCCCCCCCTTGATCACCAGATATCGCCTATTCTTCTCTATACTGCTTGCATTAGAGTAGTGTAGCATGTTACTGCTTTCAGTTAATCCTATACTGCTGCATAGCCTGTCCTTGCTACTACTGTTGTTACCTTTACCTGCTATCCTACTGTTTAGTATAGGATGCTATTGTTCCATCAGTGGCCCTACACTCTTGTCCGTCTGCCATGCTTTACTACTGGGCCGTGATCACTTCGGGAGGTGATCACGGGCATATACTATATACTTCTCACTGTTACATTACCTGTGATACTGTTCGGAGATGGGGGCTGAAGTGGCAGGTGGTTCCACCCAAGTAGTGGTGGGCCTGGGTTCCCGACGGCCCCCGACTGTTACTTTGTGGCGGAGCGACAGGGCAGGTTGAGACCACCTGGGAGAGAGGTGGCCTGGCCCTGGTCGGCGTTCGCGGATACTTAACACGCTTAACGAGATCTGGGTATTTGATCTGAGTCTGGCCATTTGGTCTATACGCACTAACCATCTACGCGGGAGTAGTTATGGGTATCCCGGCGTCGTGGTATCAGCTGAAGCCTTCGTGACGTCAGCGACTGAGTGGCGCGCGCCGGATTGGACTGGAACGCCACTAGGCTAGGTCTGCTTCCGGCCGCGTTCGCAACGTGCAGGTGTGCTATGGGCGATGGGCCAAGACCCCTGTGCGCTTAGGTTTAGACCGGCGTGCTGACCTCTCTATTGTGCCTAGGTGGGGCTGCGACGTGTTGATCATCAGCGGCCGGGCATGACCCAGAAAAGTGTGTCCGGCCAAATGGGATCAAGCATGTTGGGTTATGTGGTGCACCCCTGCAGGGAAGTTAATCTATTCGAATAGCCGTGTCCCTCGGTAAAAGGACGACCCGGAGTTGTACCTTGACCTTATGACAACTAGAACCAGATACTTAATAAAACACACCCTTCCAAGTGCCAGATACAACCCGGTGGTCGCTCTCTAACAGGGCAACGAGGAGGGGATTTCCGGGTAGGATTATGCTATGCGATGCTACTTGGAGGACTTCATTCTACTCTCTTCTACATGCTGCAACACGGAGGCTGCCAGAAGCGTAGTCTTCGACAGGATTAGCTATCCCCCTCTTATTCTGGCATTCTGCAGTTCAGTCCACTGATATGGCCCTTTACACATATATCCATGCATATGTAGTGTAGCTCCTTGCTTGCGAGTACTTTGGATGAGTACTCACGGTTGCCTTTTCCCCCCTTTTCCCCATATCTCTACCCGATTGCTGCGACCAGACGATGGAGCCCAGGAGCCAGACGCCACCGTCGATGACGACTACTACCCCGGGGGTGCCTACTACTACGTGCTGCTTGCTGACGACGACCAGGAGTAGTCTAGGAGGATCCCAGACAGGAGGCCTGCGCCTCTTTCGATTGTATCCCAGTTTGTGCTAGCCATCTTATGGCAACTTGTTTAACTTATGTCTGTACTCAGATATTGTTGCTTCCGCTGACTCGTCTATGATCGAGCACTTGTATTCGAGCCCTCGAGGCCCCTGGCTTGTATTATGATGCTTGTATGACTTATTTATGTTTTAGATTTGTGTTGTGATATCTTCCCGTGAGTCCCTGATTTTGATCGTACACATTTGCGTGCATGATTAGTGTACGATTGAATCAGGGGCGTCACAAGTTGGTATCAGAGCCGACTGCCTGTAGGAATCCCCCTTCCACACTCCTTGGCCGAAGTCAAGTCTAGACTTTATAAAACTTTTACTAACATGGCTGTGTGCCTTACGGGCACACGTCGCCATTGGGTGGTAGTAGGATCTTTTATTCCTCGACTTATACTTTGGGACTCTGATATCTCTTCTATTCGGGTTAAATGATTTTACTAACTCTGACTCTAGGTTCTCGATAATACTTTCTCCCAGAGAGCCCCTTATTGCAGATGATCGTCTGCTGCACCAGAAGAATCCGAAGATACTCTCCAATGTTCTCTTGAGACTTCATGGCGTCGCTTTTGCAATTCCCCTCCATCGATAAACCCCTATGGATAACCACGTATACTCGCCATTCATACAATGCTTCCCAGTTGATCTTGTTATTACAAGATACATTGAAATTCTCTCTATTGTTTCAAGAATACCTTGTGCCTACTGCCTTGCAGTTCTTTGCCACATGAATACCCCTACGGATAATTCCTCGCTCTTACCGAGTATTCGTTCATCCAAAGTTGTTCATGTGTTTCACAAAAATACATTCAAATACTACCCGATCTTCCAAAAATCCTGAGCAGCCTATTGCTCTTGAAATTCTTGCTTGCTTGCATTATGGTTAATCCCATAAGTCTCGTAATCTTAATGGCATCCCTTGTCATTATCATTTTGAGTCCGTTGATTCAATTTGTTGCGAATGCTCGCAATCCTCAATCAGATCCTAGAATTCAACCTTCCGGCTCAGACGTAATTTTGAATAGGAGCTAGTTCTCGACCAATCAAATTGCCGTCGATTGTGCCCCTAAGTCTATTCAACTTATCCATCCTTGATCAGAGCATCTGCTTCTGATCCTTCGATTTGGAATCATAATACCTTTGCATTTAAGCTTCGAATTATTCAGATGATTCCATAACCTGTTGCATTTGCATTCTTTCCTCTTCTGGTTGAGTACCGATGCTCACATCAGATCCTTTGAGGACCACCGGATCCTTGTTGGATTTTATCCGATAGCGTCCTTCATATTCAATACCTTTGGAAGTTCTTTCTCCATTGGTAAATCCTATCCTCTGATTGACCAACCATGCTCTGCTTTCGAGCTTGTGGTATTTACTATTGAAGCTTGTGGTATATGTTTCCACGATACCCTGACGGGTTGAACCTATGCCTTATTATGCGTGAACTTGAAAGTTTTCACGAGTCATACACTTCTGGTATTTTGCCAGATAAAATTTCAACACTACAAATTCCTCGAATGTGAGAAGTGAGTGAAAGGTTATGCATTGGAGAAGTGGGAGTCGACCTTGAACTTTGTGTTCATGCCCATGGACACGATGTAGATCTTATCATTAAAGCTTCTCTTAAATTAATTATTCCCTTACTATAAGTTCATATTATATCTGGGATCTGGCCTTTGCAAGCGTGGTTCCGACCATGTTCTCCTTTAAATACCATTTCTTAGACAAGTTAGAGCACTTGTCTTTTGTTGATCGATACATCTCCGCAACCTCTACTTTGATCTGTCGTCGAGTATTACCTCTTGGTATCTCGGAGATGTCTTGCCATTGCACCACAGCTTACTAACTTTGTTGAAGTAACGTCTTTCCTTGTCGTAATCACTCTATGGGTTCTGGGTTGTTATCAACCAAGGACACCGACTAGTGAAATTATTCCGCACTACAAATCAAATACCCCTACTATTTTTACAAGGAAATTCTGAACTCAAGCTGGTCATTCCTAGACTATCGGCTGCATCCTGGTCTTGCTACCTTTGACTGTGCTACCTTGTCATTCTCTGGTGCACGTATTCTTCAGTGTGTGAGCACGACTTACGTCAAGCTTTCAACATCTTGTTGTTTGTCTTGGAATGCAACTTTGGTTCCGAGCTTGCCTCTTATATATTGATCCTATAACTTGCCACTTCGTCATTTCCTTGCTTGTTGCTGTTGTTATTTGATTGCATCCTCTTGAAACCTCCCAGCAAATGTGTCGGATCACCTTCAACACTTTGACTTCTTCCAAGATGTCAACTGTGCTCATGATGAGAAATACCCTCCTTGCCCTCGATGATTTTTATTATCATCGACAACACCCTTGACTTCCTTTCATCGTGAACTTGCCCACATAATGAATGCAACTTGCTCTCCAGCTAGTGTTGTGTTCTGCCTTGAAGTATTACTGTCTATTATGTCGAGAATGTTGTTGGGATTGCTCCACCTCTTACAAATTCTCGGCATGATGATACTTCTCACCATCACCATTCTTCCTTGGTCCCCATGTTGTTTTCAACCAGGATACCAATATGCTAACGATGCTGTTTGAGTTCTGTACTTCTAGCAACCCTATTGCTTTGAAGTTAATGATCGACAGTTCATTCTTAGACTGTTGGTTATTGAGTCGTCACTCTAACATTGATCTTGCTGCCTAAGGTCATACTTCGGGCACACCTTTCAACTAATGATTGATGGTGTATGTTTCCTAGAGCATACAAGACAAGTGCCATCTTCTTGTTCACATTATTGTGGAAAGCCATCCGTTTGGAATTCTCGATGAATTGTCGCTGAGCCCATCAGCCACCTTCTCATCCCCTCCTTGGTTTAATGATGAACTATTGTTTCAGGAACCCGCTCCCATAGTTCATTTCCCGAGAATCTTGCAATGTCATTTCGTCTATTTGTGTTGCACCTTTTCTTCTCGAACATCTTGAGTCTGAGGTATCATGACACCTATTGGATCTGAATCTCGGTCAGATATGATGGTTGGGACATTTCCAAGAGTTATAACATTGGCCTTTATATGACCCGGTAAGGTGATGTCATGCCTAGCACACCTGGCCGAAGGCCCTATTTTTATAGGTTCCTTTTCGGTAAGGTTATCCATTCTTCCATGAGGAAATTGTAAGACTTATTCTATAAGTTTTCCCTGATGAATCCTTCGTGTATCCAAAGTACGACCTTTGCTTGAAGACCATGTCAATGCTATCTCGAAGCATGTCTATGATACTTCGATTTTCAACAAGAACATTTGAAGCCCAATGCTAAATGTTTCCTGCTCAATTATTCAAACACCACTGTATGGGTAATGTCATGAAATTTCTCTCCCCTACCTAAAAGGTTTTCTACATTATATCCTGTCATGGATATCATGCTCTGCTTGTCCTTGGGAAGGGTATACCCCTGGTATATGTGTCAAACACATTTTCCTTTCCTTTGTTTGGTGTAACCTTTCTTGTGATCTATATGATCTAAGCAGTAATATTCTTCTGCTTATATAAACACCTCAGTGTACAATTCTGTCAGCAAGACCCTGTTACTATTGTTGATGACATTCCGGTAGCCACCGATGGATGAGAACTTTGCCTATTGGTCCGCCTCGTTTCAACGAGCAGGAAAATGGTTCTGTTCGTCTCTCACCCTTGGTATCGATGTTGTTGCCGACATAACTGACAGACTACCCTCTGACATGCCTTGCTATCATGACCGTGCAAGATGTCAGACCCCTTCCTACTTTTAACCCACATGGTGGGCCCATAACCCACAGTTCCACAGGATCGAAACTTGACTCTCCTGCACCCCCTGTTCCCAAGGTTGTTCCTCGCGTATGGCTTCTATGTAATTCACAAGCCACCTTCCGAGAGGTCATCAAATCTGTTACTGGACGCAATACTTATTCCCGATTGCTTTGAGCCCATCTCACGCCCTGTTTCAGGCATCGAACGGTTGCCTGCTCGCTCGAAACTGCCCATGAATCCTCATTACTTTGCTCTCGATATTTCTTAAGTTTCAATTCGAGAGTTACTTTCCGCCTTCTTCCCCGATGTTATCGACCAGATAGTCAACCTTGTAGAGGTTCATTCTCCCGGAATACCCCCTTATTCTTTCGTAAGTACGATGGGACCCCCGAAGAAAGGATGCCGACTTCTTCTTGATGACCTGAACCAGAAAAATGAAGACATCAATATAATGGATCGACCACCTCGAGAAGAGCAATCAAGGCCAAGAAGATTCGTTAGGATTTTGTAACCAGACCTTTCCCCCTTAGTACACCTCTTAAATCTCGGGACGAGATTTCTTGTAGTGGAGGAGAATTGTGACGCCTGGATAGTTATGCTACAGTAATCCTCCGCTAATGATGCCACGTCACCTCGATTATGGTGGCTAATCTCGCATTAGTTCGAAACCGATTTGAATTTGATTTAAAAATCAGGCAAACAACAAAAGTTTTCAAAAATTAAAACTATAATGTTCAGAGTGAGCCAAATAATGCATAAGTAATTATGGCAGAGGAACTACACTTTTATAAAATGTTCAAATACTCTAAAACGATTTAAACAGTAGCAAAAACAATTATTTAAATGCTTTTAAAATGATAAACTATTACAAACTAATATATTAAGGTGCCAAGTTAATTGTGGCAGTGGTATAATTCCTATTACCAATTTAGGGATCATTTTTGTACTTTACAAAACTAAAATACAATGAGGAACAAAATAAAACAAAAAGAAATAAAATACATAAAAGAATAGAAAACTAAAATTACAAAAAAGAAGCCCCCTGGCCAACTGGGCCAAGCGGCCCAGCCGGCCAGCATCAGCACCCTGGCCAAAACGGCCCACTACGACCCACCTGGCCCAGGCCGCCCCCCACTCACCCCTTATCCCCACGACCAAACCCTAACCCCACCCCGTCGCCCCACTCGCCCTCCCACTCGCTCTCCCCCTCCTCCCCGATCAAGATCGGATCGAGGGGAGCGAACCACCGACCCAACGCCCGTAGCCGCCTCGCCGGCCCCCCTCCCGCATCCTCGCGCCCCCGTCCCCTCTCCCTCAGCGGCGCCCCTCACCACGCCTGCCGCGTCGCCCCCGATGCCCTGCACCCGCCCTCCATCGTCCGCTGCAGCCCGGAACGCCGCCCGTCGTCGGAGCCACCTCGCCGGACCTCCCTCACCGGACTGCCGCCGCCTCATCATCTCCCTCGTCGGACCTCCCCGACCTCCGTCGAGCCCACTGCCTAGTCCCTGCCACTCCCCGTGAGCTTCCCCCTCTCCCCCTCTCTCCGCCGCCCGCACCACGGCACCTCCCCGCGCGCGCCCGCACGCTGCCGCCGCGCACGCCGCGTCGCTACCTCGCCCCGTGCCCGCTCGCCCTGCCTCGCCGGCGCACCCCCAAGCGCACGCGCTGCGTGTGCCCGCGCCCTCCGCCTGGCTCCACCGCGCTGTCGCCGCGCGCTGCGTGGCTCCCCTGGCCAAGCCCATTACTGGCTTCAGCGCCGCCGCCTCCCCCTGTTGTTTGCCGCCGCCGGCGCTGCTAGTTGCTGCAGCCACCCACGTCCCGCGTGCGTGCCCTACCGGCCGCCGTGCTCGCGGCGCCTGACCTCTCCCCGTGGCTGCTGCTGCCCCGCGGCCGAGCACCGTCGCTCTCTGCTCCGCCGACGCCGCGCTGGCACCCCGCCACTGGCTCGGGTTGCCTCGCCCGCACCCGAGCGCCCGTAAACCCCAGTGCCCATTAAGCCCCCCTAGGGCTTATGACAAAGGGGCCCCAGCCCAGAAACGTTTAAAAAAAGAATAATAATAATAATAATATTAATAAACATAATTAATTAAATAATAATAATTAAATTAATTAATTAAGGAATTAATTAAGCTAATTAATCATAATTAGATTAACCTAATTAACTAATTAGTTTAATTAAACAGTAATTAGATTAGTTAAACATTAATTAGACTAAACAGTCAATGACCAGTGGGACCCACACGTCAGCGAACCAGTCAACACCTCTGTTGACTGCTGATGTCATGCTGACGTCATGATGACATCAGCAAACACTGTTCTGGATAATGTTGAATTAAAATATTTAAATTAATCCTAAAAATGATTTAAATCTTTTAAAATTAATATAAAATAAACCGTAGCTCAGATGAAAATACTTTCTACATGAAAGTTGCTCAGAACGACGAGACGAATCCGGATACGCAACCCGTTCGTCCGCCAGACACCCCTAACATGTCAAACTCACAACTTTCCCCCTCCGGCTCCTCTGCCCGAAAACGCGAAACACCGGGGATACTTTCCCAGATGTTTGCCCCCTTCACCGATATCACCTCATACCGCGTTAGGGCACCTCTAGCACCGATAGTTGTCATGTCATGCATCACTATGCATCTGTTTGCTTAAATATTTATTGTTTCTTCCCCCTCTTCTTCCGCTAGACACCGAGACCGACGCCGCTGCTACCCAGTACGACTACGGTGTTGACGACCCCTCTCTCTTGCCAGAGCAACCAGGCAAGCCCCCCCCCCTTGATCACCAGATATCGCCTATTCTTCTCTATACTGCTTGCATTAGAGTAGTGTAGCATGTTACTGCTTTCAGTTAATCCTATACTGCTGCATAGCCTGTCCTTGCTACTACTGTTGTTACCTTTACCTGCTATCCTACTGTTTAGTATAGGATGCTATTGTTCCATCAGTGGCCCTACACTCTTGTCCGTCTGCCATGCTTTACTACTGGGCCGTGATCACTTCGGGAGGTGATCACGGGCATATACTATATACTTCTCACTGTTACATTACCTGTGATACTGTTCGGAGATGGGGGCTGAAGTGGCAGGTGGTTCCACCCAAGTAGTGGTGGGCCTGGGTTCCCGACGGCCCCCGACTGTTACTTTGTGGCGGAGCGACAGGGCAGGTTGAGACCACCTGGGAGAGAGGTGGCCTGGCCCTGGTCGGCGTTCGCGGATACTTAACACGCTTAACGAGATCTGGGTATTTGATCTGAGTCTGGCCATTTGGTCTATACGCACTAACCATCTACGCGGGAGTAGTTATGGGTATCCCGGCGTCGTGGTATCAGCTGAAGCCTTCGTGACGTCAGCGACTGAGTGGCGCGCGCCGGATTGGACTGGAACGCCACTAGGCTAGGTCTGCTTCCGGCCGCGTTCGCAACGTGCAGGTGTGCTATGGGCGATGGGCCCAGACCCCTGTGCGCTTAGGTTTAGACCGGCGTGCTAACCTCTCTGTTGTGCCTAGGTGGGGCTGCGACGTGTTGATCTTCCGCGGCCGGGCATGACCCCGAAAAGTGTGTCCGGCCAAATGGGATCAAGCGTGTTGGGTTATGTGGTGCATCCCTGCAGGGAAGTTAATCTATTCGAATAGCCGTGTCCCTCGGTAAAAGGACGACCCGGAGTTGTACCTTGACCTTATGACAACTAGAACCGGATACTAATAAAACACACCTTTCCAAGTGCCAGATACAATCCGGTGGTTGCTCTCTAACAGGGCAACGAGGAGGGGATTGCTAGGTAGGATTATGCTATGCGATGCTACTTGGAGGACTTCATTCTACTCTCTTCTGCATGCTGCAAGACGGAGGCTGCTAGAAGCGTAGTCTTCGACAGGATTAGCTATCCCCCTCTTATTCTGGCATTCTGCAGTTCAGTCCACTGATATGGCCCTTTACACATATATCCATGCATATATAGTGTAGCTCCTTGCTTGCGAGTACTTTGGATGAGTACTCATGGTTGCCTTGTTCCCCCTTTTCCCCATATCTCTACCCGATTGCTGCGACCAGACGATGGAGCCCAGGAGCCAGACGCCACCGTCGATGACGACTACTACCCCGGGGGTGCCTACTACTACGTGCTGCCTGCTGACGACGACCAGGAGTAGTCTAGGAGGATCCCAGGCAGGAGGCCTGCGCCTCTTTCGATTGTATCCCAGTTTGTGCTAGCCATCTTATGGCAACTTGTTTAACTTATGTCTGTACTCAGATATTGTTGCTTCCGCTGACTCGTCTATGATCGAGCACTTGTATTCGAGCCCTCGAGGCCCCTGGCTTGTATTATGATGCTTGTATGACTTATTTATGTTTTGGAGTTGTGTTGTGATATCTTCCCGTGAGTCCCTGATCTTGATCATACACATTTGCATGCATGATTAGTGTACGATTGAATCGGGGGCGTCACAATGGTATGGTTAGAATTTATTCTTAATACTTTTCTCGTAGTTGCGGATGCTTGCGAGAGGGTTAATCATAAGTAGGAGGTTTGTTCAAGTAAGAACAGCACCTAAGGACCGGTCCACCCACATATCAAATTATCAAAGTAGCGAACACGAATCAAATCAACATGATGAAAGTGACTAGATGAAATTCCCGTGTACCCTCAAGAACGCTTTGCTTATCATAAGAGACCGTTTTGGCCGGTCCTTTGCCTTAAAAGGATTGGGCTACCTTGCTGCACTTTTGTTACTACTATCATTACTTGCTCGTTACAAATTATCTTGATATCAAACTACTCTGTTACTTATAATTTCAGCACTTGCAGACATTACCTTGCTGAAATCCACTTGTCATTTCCTTCTGCTCCTCGTTGGGTTCGACACTCTTACTTGTCGAAAAGAGCTACAATTGATCCCCTATACTTGTGGGTCATCAAGGCTATTTTCTGGTGCCGTTGCCGGGGAGTGAAGCGCCTTTGGTAAGTGGAATTTGGTAAGGAAACATTTATATAGTGTGCTGAAATTTATTGTCACTTGTTACTATGGAAAACAATCCTTTGAGGGGTTTGTTCGGGGTATCTTCACCTCGACCGGAACCACAATTAGCTACCCCTCAACCTACTGCACCTACTGAAAATATTGAATATGAAATTCCTTCGGGTATGATAGAACAACTGCTAGCTAATCCTTATGCAGGAGATGGAACTGAACATCCCGATATGCACTTGATATATGTGGAACAAATTTGTGGATTGTTTAAGCTTGCATGTTTACTCGGAGATGAAGTTATGAAAAAGGTTTTCCTTTTATATTTGAAGGGAAAAGCATTGGCATGGTACAGGCTATGTGATTATATTGGATCTTGGAATTGGAATCGATTGAAATTGGAGTTTCACCAAAAAAAATTTATCCTATGCATCTAGTTCATCGTGATCGGAATTATATATATAATTTTTGGCCTCGTGAAGGAGAAAGTATCGCTCTAGCTTGGGGGAGGCTTAAGTCAATATTATATTCATGCCCCAACCATGAGCTCTCAAAATGAATTATTATCCAGAACTTTTATGATCGGCTTTCTCGTGATGATCAATCCATGCTTGATACTTTTTGTACTGGTTCTTTTATGAAGAAGAATATTGAATTCCGGCGGGATATTTTGGAAAGAATTAAACGCAACTCTAAAGATTGGGAACTCGATGAAGGTAAAGAGTCAGGTATTAAGCTTAAGTATGATTGTGTTAAATCTTCTATGAATACCGAAGCTTTTCAAAAGTTTAGCACTAAATATGGACTTGACTCTAAGATAGTAGCCTCCTTTTGTGAATCATTTGCTACTCATGTTGATCTCCCTAAGGAGAAGTGGTTCAAATATCACCCACATATTAAACAAGAAATTAAAGAACCAGTACCAATTAAAGAAGAAACCATAATTTATAATGTTGATCCAGTTGTTCCTACTGCTTATTTTGAGAAACCACATTTCCCTGTTAGGATAAAGGAACATGCTAAAGTTTCAACTGTGGTCAACAAAAGTTATATTAGAACACCTAAACCTGATGAACAAATTAAAGTAGAACCTAGTGTTGTTATGATTAAGGATCTCCTGGAAGAAAATGTAGATGGGCATGTTATTTACTTCTGTGAAGAAGCTGCTAGAATTGCCAAACCTGATAAAAAGGATAATCATAGACCTGTTGTTGGCATGCCTGTTGTCTCAGTTAAAATAGCACTACCGGAATCAGGATCTTTGCCATTAGCCAGATCTTTGCCGTCAGCTAGCAGACGACAAAGAAGGTCTTTTCCCTCAGCTTAAAAGAAGCTGACGGCAAAGAAAGAGCTGACGGCACAGACCATGTTTGCCGTCAGTCAGCTCTTTGTCGTCCGCTAGCAGACATCATAGAATCTAATGGACGGCAAAGAGTGAGGGTGGCCCACTACCGATAACCACCTAACGGACACTTTATTTGCCATCCGCTAGCAGACGGCAAAAAAAGTGGCCAAACTAACGTCCGTTAGCTAGGCTCTTTGCCGTTTGCTAGCAGACAACAAAGATCTTAGCTAACGGACGTTAGTTTGGACAGTTTCTTTGCCATTCGCTAGCAGACGGCAAAGAAAGTGGCCAAACTAACGTCCGTTAGCTAGGCTCTTTGCCGTCTTCTAGCAAATGGCAAAGAACCGTGCCCTAACTAAAATCCAACGACGCCCGCCCGCGCCCCATCTCTCTGTCCCCACTCTCTCTCTCTGCTCGTGCCCGAGCTGCCGCCGCCCCGCGCCACCCCGCCCCCGTGCCACCGCCGCCCCGTGCCACCCCGCCCCCGTGCCGCCACCGCCCTACACCACCCCCATCGCCGCGCCGCCCCCGCAGCCCCGGCGACCCCCTCTCCTCCACCACTACGACCGCCCCGCCGCTCCAGCGCCCCTCCTCCACCCGGCCGCCCCGGCGCCCCTCTCCTCCACCACCGTGGTCGCCCCGCCCCTCCGGCACCCCCTCCTCCATGCGGCCGCCCCGGTGCCCCTCTCCTCCACCCCCGCGGCAGCCCCGCTACTCCAGCGCCCCAGGCTCCGATGAGACCTCTTGTATTTTTTTGTTTTTGTTTCTATATTTTAAGTTTAGTTTAGGTTTACTTTAGGTTTACTTTAGCTTACTTTAGGTTTGGCTCATCTAGACTCCTCCTACTGGCATCCATCTCCCTAGTGTAGAGAGAGAAATAGAGCAGAGAGCCTTATATTGCAGTGCAAGAATTGATTACGATCATTCAGAATCAGATTATAATGTCTCGGATAATTCAACTCCATGTTACTTGCTGGCAGATGCTTATTTAGAATCAGATTATAATGTCTCAGATAATCAGGTTTGGCTCTTACGATCATTCAGAATCAGACGAGCTAGTGGCAGATCAAGTGATTGTTATGGTTGGCGTATCACCGCCTGCTACCTCTTGAGCACTGTGTTGGATTTCCTTGAAGAGGAAAGGGTGATGCAGCAGAGTAGAGTAAGTATTTCCCTCAGTTTTTGAGAACCAAGGTATCAATCCAGTAGGAGGCTACACGCAAGTCCCTCGTACCTACACAAAACAAATAGCTCCACACAACCAACGCGATTAGGGGTTGTCAATCCCTTCACGGTCACTTACGAGAGTGAGATCTGATAGAGATGATAGATAATATTTTTGGTATTTTTGGTATAAAGATGCAAAGTAAAATAAAAAGCAAAGCAATAATAAAGTGATGGAAGATTGATATGATGAAAATAGACCTGGGGGCCATAGATTTCACTAGTGGCTTCTCTCAAGAGCATAAGTATTTTACGGTGGGTGAACAAATTACTATTGAGCAATTGACAGAATTGAGCATAGTTATGAGAATATCTAGGTATGATCATGTATATAGGCATCACGTCCGAGACAAGTAGACCGACTCCTGCCTGCATCTACTACTATTACTCCACTCATCGACCGCTATCCAGCATGCATCTAGAGTATTAAGTTCAAGAAAACAGAGTAACACCTTAAGCAAGATGACATGATGTAGAGGGATAAATTCATGCAATATGATAAAAAACCCATCTTGTTATCCTCGACAGCAACAATACAATACGTGCCTTGCTGCCCCTACTGTCACTGGGAAAGGACACCGCAAGATTGAACCCAAATCTAAGCACTTCTCCCATTGCAAGAAAAACCAATCTAGTAGGCCAAACCAAACTGATAATTCGAAGAGACTTGCAAAGATAACAAATCATATATAAAAGAATTCAGAGAAGATTCAAATATTGTTCATAGATAATCTTGATCATAAACCCACAATTCATCGGTCTCAACAAACACAACGCAAAAAGAAGATTACATCGAATAGATCTCCACGAGAGAGGGGGAGAACATTGTATTGAGATCCAAAAAGAGAGAAGAAGCCATCTAGCTACTAACTATGGACCCTAAGGTCTGAGGTAAACTACTCACACTTCATCGGAGGGGCTATGGTGTTGATGTACAAGCCCTCCGTGGTGGATTCCCCTTCCAGCGGAGCTCCGAAACAGGCCCCAAGATGGGATCTCGTGGATACAGAAAGTTGCGGCGGTGGAATTAGGTTTTTGGCTCCATATCTGATCGTTTGGGGGTACGTAGGTATATATAGGAGGAAGGAGTACGTCGGTGGAGCAAAGGGGGGCCCACGAGGTAGGGGGGCAAGCCCTCCACCCTCGTGGCCACCTCCTTCCTTTCTTGATGGAGGGTCCAAGTCTCCTGGATCATATCCGGTGAGAAAATCACGTTCCCAAAGGTTTCATTCCGTTTGGACTCCGTTTCTTTGAAACACTGAAATAGGCAAAAAACAACAATTTTGGGCTGGGCCTCCGGTTAATAGGTTAGTCCCAAAAGTAATATAAAAGTGGAAAATAAAGCCCAATATGGTCCAAAACAGTAGATAATATAGCATGGAGCAATCAAAAATTATAGATACGTTGGAGACGTATCAGGCATCCCCAAGCTTAATTCCTGCTCGTCCTCGAGTAGGTAAATGATAAAAAAGATAATTTTTGATGCGGAGTGCTACTTGGTATAATTTCAATGTAATTCTTCTTAATTGTGGTATGAATATTCAGATCCAAAAGATTCAAGACAAAAGTTCATATTGACATAAAAATAATAATACTTCAAGCATACTAACAAAGCAATTATGTCTTCTCAAAATAACATGGCCAAAGAAAGTTATCCCTACAAAATCATATAGTCTGGCTATGCTCTATCTTCACCACACAAAGTATTTAAATCATGCACAACCCCGATGACAAGCCAAGCAATTGTTTCATACTTTTAACATTCTCAAAACTTTTTCAATCTTCACGCAATACATGAGCGTGAGCCATGGATATAGAACTATATGTGGAATAGAA
This sequence comes from Triticum urartu, assembly GCF_003073215.2. NCBI lineage: Eukaryota > Viridiplantae > Streptophyta > Magnoliopsida > Poales > Poaceae > Triticum > Triticum urartu. The sequence continues at coordinate 653,320,145 of NC_053023.1, read as the reverse complement.
TGGTGGTTGTGGAGAAGACAAAAAGAGGGGAAGATAGTCTCACATCAACTAGGTGTATCAACGGGCTACAGAGATGCCCATCAATAGATATCAATGTGAGTGAGTAGGGATTGCCATGCAACGGATGCACTAGAGCTATAAGTATATGAAAGCTCAACAAAAGAAACTAAGTGGGTGTGCATCCAACTCGCTTACTCACGAAGACCTAGGGCATTTTGAGGAAGCCCATCATTGGAATATACAAGCCATGTTCTATAATGTAAAATTCCCACTAGTACATGAAAGTGACAAAATGAGAGACTCTCTATCATGAAGATCATGGTGCTACTTTGAAGCACAAGTGTGGTAAAAGGATAGTAACATTGTCCCTTCTTTCTTTTCTCTCATTTTTTTATTTGGGCCTTTTTTATGGCCTCTTTTTTTTTCTTTCCTTTTTTTAATTTTTCGTCCGGAGTCGCATCCCGACTTGTGGGGGAATCATGGTCTCCATCATCCTTTCCTCACTTGGGACAATGCTCTAAAAATGATGATCATCACACTTTTATTTTTCTTACAACTCAACAATTACAACTCGATACTTAGAACAAAATATGACTCTACGTGAATGCCTCCGGCTGTGTACCGGGATATGCAATGAATCAAGAGTGACATGTATGAAAGTGTATGATCGAAAGTATGTCTAGAGGGGGGGGGGGTGATTAGACTACTTGACCAAATAAAAATCTAGCCTTTTCCCAATTTTAGTTCTTGGCAGATTTTAGCTATCTTAGCACAAGTCAAGCAATCTCCACACAATTCAAGCAAGCATGCAAAAGAGTATATGAGCAGCGGAAAGTAAAGCATGCAACTTGCAAGAATGTAAAGGGAAGGGTTTGGAGGATTCAAACGCAATTGGAGACACGGATGTTTTTGTCTGGTTCCGATAGGTGGTGCTATCGTACATCCACGTTGATGGAGACTTCAACCCACGGAGGGTAACGGTTGCGCGAGTCCACGGAGGGCTCTACCCATGAAGGGTCCACGAAGAAGCAACCTTGTCTATTCCATCACGGCCGTCGCCCACGAAGGACTTGCCTCACTAGCGGTAGATCTTCACGAAGTAGGCGATCTCCTTGCCCTTACAAACTCCTTGGTTCAACTCCACAATCTTGTCGGAGGCTCCCAAGTGACACCTAGCCAATCTAGGAGACACCACTCTCCAAGAAGTAACAAATGGTGTGTTGATGATGAACTCCTTGCTCTTGTGCTTCAAATGATAGTCTCCCCAACACTCAACTCTCTCTCACATGATTTGGATTTGGTGGAAAGAAGATTTGAGTGGAAAGCAACTTGGGGAAGGCTAGAGATCAAGGTTCATATGGTTGGAATGGAATATCTTGACCTCAACACAAGTGTAGGTGGTTCTCTCTCAGAAAATGTGTATTGGAAGTGTAGGTATGTTCTGATGGCTCTCTCCACGAATGAAGAGTGGGTGGAGGGGTATATATAGCCTCCACACAAAATCTAATCGTTACACACGATTAGCCAAACTCGGTGGGACCGAATAGTTAAACTCGGTCGGACCGATTTAGCAAACCTAGTGACCGTTAGGATTTTCGGTGGGACTGAGATGCAACTCGGTAGGACCGATATGGTTAGGGTTAGGGCATAACATAATCTCGGTGTGACCGATTACACAAACTCGGTGGGACCAATTTTGGTAATAAGCTAACCACAGAGTTGGTCAGGTAAACTCGGTGGGACCGATTCGCTCATCTCGGTGAGACCGAAATGTTACAAAAGGGAAACAGAGAGTTTACATTGCAATCTCGATGGGACCGATCGCTCATCTCGGTAAGACCGAAACATTACGATGGGAAACAGAGAGATTACAATCCCATCTCGGTGAGACCGAGATCCCTATCGGTGAGACCGATTTGCCTAGGGTTTGTGGCAGTGGCTATGACATTTGAAACTCGGTGGCGCCGGATAGAAAGAATCGGTGGGGCCGAGTTTGACTATTGGTTTAGGTCATATCTGGATGTGGGAAGGTAGTTGAGGATTTTGGAGCATATCACTAAGCACTTTGAGCAAGCAAGCATTAAGCAACACCTCATCCCTCCTTGATAGTATTGGCTTTTCCTATAGACTCAATGTGATATTGGATCACTAAAATATAAAATGTAGAGTCTTGAGCTTCAAGCTTGAGCCAAACTTTTTGTCCTTAGAATTTTGAGGGATCCACTTTCCTCATCCATGCCATGCCATTCATTGAGCTTTTCCTGAAATATTAATCTTGGAATAATGTTAGCTCAATGAGCTATATGTTGTTAGGAATTACCAAAACCACCCAGGGATAGTTGCACTTTCAATCTCCCCCTTTTTGGTAATTGATGACAACATATATATCAAAGCTTCGACAAATGATAATAAGAGTGAAAGATATTGTCGCTTTGAGAAGTATATGAAAAGCAAGAGCTCCCCCTAAATTTGTGCATATCTTAAGATTTGCTTTGGACTGCAAATGCACAATGAGTTAGGATCATGGGTTACTCTTCCATGTCACATACATCTTGGTGGAGCGCTCAAAATGATAAGAATTAAATACATGCACTCATCACCAAGCAAAGAGAATGATCAAATAGGGATAAAAAGATAGTATCATCCAATAAGCATTAATGTAGCATATGATCAAACACACATGATCATCCAAGTATCACAAACAAGCAAATAAAGTTCAACCACCAAAGCAAGAGAGAATAAAAAGCAACGCTCTCTCTCGAAGCCTATGATCTATACATTTTCTCCCCTTTGGCAACAAGTTACCAAAAAGTTCACAGAAAATGCATAGCACTAAAATGTCTCTCAAGCTTGGTATTCAGGTGGTGGTGTCCGGATAACTCCAAGAACGAAGGCTTCAGTCAAAGTAGATGGAGCTGCTGGGGTAGGTGCTGGAGCTGGTGGCACTGAAGCTATAGCCGGTGCAGAAGAAGTGGCTCTAGTGTCTGGTACTGGTACTGCAGTTGACCTCTGAGCTCTAGGCACTCTGGCAAATGCCTTAGTTGTTGTCTTGCCCTTCCTCTCCTGCATGTCATCCTGAAGTTGCTCCACAACAGACTGGATCTCAGTTACCTTCACATCCATGTCATAGAACTTCTGCTCCATGATTATTTCCAAGCTCTCCTAGTTTCGAGTCAGGGTGGCCAGTCCTTTCTCAATCCTTAGAGTGGATGCAATCAAGTAGCCAAGCTGATCTTGCTTGCTTTTTAGAAGATACTGAGATGCCTCCTCCTAGGTTGGCATCTTTGCAGCTTTTTCTGTCTTTGCCTTCTCTCTCTTGGCTTGTGCTTGTACTGAGGATGGCTCATCTTCATTCATAACCACTTGGTTGTCCTCAAAATCTGGATAGATGGCCAAGTGTTCCTTGTCCAACAAGTATGTGCCAGTACCCATCTTTGAGTTAATCAACTCCTGGATTTGTGGGGCATACCCACAACTTCTCTTTTGGTCTGCAGCAGTCCTCTTGATAGTTTGAACAATGAGACTCATGACCTTAAACTTTTGTGGCACATCAAATATATGTAGAAGATTTATGGAGTGGCCTCTGATCATCCTGTGATCTCCAGACTTGGGAAGAAGAGTATGCCTTAGTATCCAATTGATAGTAGGCAGTCCTGACAACAGATGTTTCACTGACCCAAACTGGTGAGTCTCAAGGTCTGCATCTGGAATTTCCTTGTACATGCTGGCCATGGAGTTGTGATCCTTCTTATTCTTGGCATAGACATCCAAGTCATCTTCTTGCTCTTCTGGGGCATTGATCAACTGAGCCCATTCTGCAACTGTAGACTGGTATCTAGTGCCTTCAGACATCCAGAAAATTCTTCCATCTGGGTAGAAATGAGCTGTGGAGTAGAATTGCATGATAAGTTCATCATTCCACTTAGTGAGCTTTTGAGCCACAAACTCATCAACTCCACAAGCCTTGAAACTGTCATACACACCAGGATAGTGTTCCTCATTCTCCTTCATGTAGGTCCAGTCGACCCACCTCATGTCACACACTATAGGTTTCTTGTCAAGCAGCACTGTCTCATAGAAATCTTGCTGTTCCTTTGTGTGGAACCTGTAATCCACAGCAGTTCTTCTTCTTGTAGCATATGGGTCTGTCTCTCTCCATTTCCTCAGTCCCGAGCCTCTCCTGATCTTCATGTTCTCAGCCATAGGATGAGCATCATTGTGGTATGGAATTTTTGGCTTTAATTTTCTCAGAACATGCTCTTCATCTTCTTCAGCAACAGTCTCAGGCACTGGGGCCTTGTTCTTCTTAGCAGCAGATATGTTTCTAGTATTCCTCTTTGGTGCAGTCTTGGGCTTGGAGGCAGCTTTGGGTGCTTCTTTGGGCTTCGATGAAGCATCCCCTGTCCTGATAGCATCACCCATAAGCTTCTGGGCCTTAGGTGCTGGTGCAGCAACCTCTTCCTCCTCCTCCTCTTCTTCTTCTTCTTCTTCTTCTTCTTCTTCTTCAGAAGAGTGCTTCTCAAATTCTGCCATTGGATCAACTTTCTTGCACCATCTGCCCCTCTTTCTTTCCTTCTTCTCTTTTGCAGCAGCCTCTTTGGGTTGAGATTCCAAAGATGCTTTAGAGGAGGCTCTAGCTTTAGACATTGGCTGTCTCCCTGCTGACCTCTTGGTCTTCAGACCTGGCTTGGTTGAAGCAGATGTGCCATATTCCTTTTTAAGCACTTTCTTCTTTGATGTGGCATCATCCTCAACTGCCACATAGTCTTCATCCTTAGACTCTGAAGTTTTCTTCTTCCTTGTTCTGGTGGCAGCTTTGGGCAAGTTGCTGGGAGTGCTCCTGCTTCCATCATCTGAGCTGCTAGAGGGACTAGTGCCCTCACTCATGTGAACTCGCTCCTCTGACTTGTTTTGACTGTCACTCTGATCAGACATGATGCAAACACTGACAGCTGACACTGTGAATAGATTGTAGATGAGCTAGAGTGGATAAGCATCACAAAATACAGAGGTTTTTGCAAAAGAATGAATCAAAAAGTTAGTTTTAGTTTTCCTCAGAAAGCATTTCGGATCAACCGATTTGTAAACTTGATGATACCGAAGCAGCTGTTGGAACCAAAACTAGTGAACTCGGTCAGACCGAGTCACAGTTCGGTGGCACCGAGACTGCTAGGGTTTCACAAAGTCCTGAACTCGGTCACACCGATTTTCAATTCTCGGTCAGACCGAGAATCTCATGTGCAATGGCTTGAGCCGAATCGGTGGTACCGAGTTCCACAACTCGGATGGTCCGAGATGGTTTCGGCGGAAACCTAACCCTAAATTTTCAATTCAACTCTAATCTACGGAGTGTTTTGACTGGATAAGATCATTTCAATCGTGGCAAGATTCATAGCAAACACAATGTGCTAGGAATCGGATTGAGGATAGCACAGTGATCAAGTTCATACCCTACTTCGGCGATGAACTTGCTACGGTGGCAACGACGGGAATGATTTCCGTTGACGGTGGCGGAGACCAGCGGCAGGAGGCAACCGGCGACGAGGAGGATGATCCGGAGACCCTGGAGGCAGAGCGGGCTAAGCGCGGGCGAAAAGACTTCGGAGAAATTTCCAAATTTTTTGCCCGTGGGTATATATAGCTCGACCCTGTCGGTGTGACCAAGTGGAACAACTCGGTGGCACCGAGATTCATAACTGCAAATAGTTACTGAAACTCGGTGTGACCGAAAGGTTCAAATCAGTTGCACCGAGATTGAAAACCTAGATCGACTTAGTGATCTCGGTATGACCGAAATGGATGAATCGGTCAGACCGAAACGCACAAAGAAGTTTTGGAAGTTTAAGTCTATGACGAATCGGGGACTCCGAGTGCTCCTCACACAGAGTGGTTCGAATCTGACTTGATCAAATTTTGTGATGTAGCATGAATAGAGTTTGAGACGAGAAAAGCATAGATAGCTAGAGAGGGTTCTTAGGCATTCTTGTCCATCCACTTGGCAAAAGAAAAGAAAACCAATCAATCAATACAACAAGTGGATGTCCTCGAATTAGTAAAATATGCAACCAACATGCTCACACAATAAAATGGCAATTGAAATATGTGGCAAAGCATGCACAACCAATTCTAGCATCTATCAAACAATTGGCGATGACTAGGTCATCTATATATGAGTATATTGACTTAGGAGTCAAATGAGAACATTTGATCATAGGTCATACTCATGGTTTAAGCACAAGTGGGGTTACCACTTTTACATAAAGCATTGTTGTGTTCACACCATTAGAGTTGCTTTAGCTCAATTCTTAGAGTAAAGCTCCCCCTAGATGTGATATCCCCCCTAAGAGGGATGAACTAACCTTGGGTTTTGTCGATGATGACTTCATGTAGATGTTGAAGATGTGGATGCTCAATGTTGATGTAGATAATTTGGAGCTATCCATTGGAGTGAATTGCACTTTCAATACCTACACGGGTTAGTCCCACAAGGAACAAACAAGAATATCCATAGACATAGAGTGATGCACACACAAGATGATGTCTATGAAAGCTTTTAGGTTACCTTGTCCCTTGTCTTACCAACAAGAGGGTTTGTGACTCCTTGAACTAGTGCAAGATGTGGAAGTTGATTGCACTCGTTCTTGCCAAAATGATAAGAGTGAAGTATGTTGGCAGAGTCACCCTCAAGAACTCTCTAGTTCTTCTTCTTCGGGATCCACACCATGTTGATGGGAATCCTCGGAGTTGTAGTTGTACTTGATGAAGTGGAACTTAATGTTTCATCATAGTATTCATCACTAGAGTTGTTAATAAGTAAATCATCATCACCTAACAAGTCATCTTCATCACTATTGAAATCAACATACTCGGGGTGTGGTACCTTTGGGCCTTTAGCCATGAAGCATGTTCCAACTCCTTCATTTGGTGAGTCAAATATGTCGTAGGAGTTGGTTGTCACAAGTGCTAGACCGGCAACACCTTCATCTTGAGTATATTTGGAGTTGGAGTGATAGCTTCTCTCGGAGTGGTTGTCGGAGTCGGAGCCGGATACCCATTCACCAACATGAGCTTGATGTCTTCGTTTTGTGTAGCTCCTTGATGACCTGTCCTTTGTTTCCGAATCCTTGCTTCTCCGTGAGGGTCTTCGTTCATAACGATCATCTCTACTCCTTCTTTCTCTAGATGGTGATTCTTCTCTTCTACTTCTTCTCTTGGGAGAATCTTCTCTTCTCTTGTAGGGGGCCGTACACTCATTGGAATAGTGTCCGGGCCTTCCACAATTGTAGCAGTTTCGCTCTCGACTAGAAGATCTTTTTTCATTGTAGGACCTTGACTTGGAACTTCTCTCTTTGCTTCTACTCTTGTAGAACTTGTTGAAGTTCTTCACCATTAAGCTCAATTCTTCATAGAAGGTTTGTTTCTCACTCGATGATGTGGGGGCTTCACATGAGGCTTTGTAAGCACCACTTGATTTGTTGTGAAGTTCCTCTTTTTCCTTGAGTGACATCTCATGAGAAACAATTATTCCAATGACTTCCGTTGGCTTGAGATCTTTGTAATTGGGCGTCATTTGGATCAATGTGCACACGGTATCATATTTTCCATCCAAGGCTCTTAGGATCTTCTTGATGATGAATCTATCGGTCATCTCTTCACTCCCTAAGCTGGCAATCTCATTTGTGATAAGAGCAAGCCTAGAGTACATTTCAGCGACACCTTCACCATCCTTCATTTTGAACTTGTCAAGTTGACTTTGAAGCACATCTAATTTGGATTCCATGACGGAGTCGGTACCTTCGTGCATATCAATCAAAGTATCCCAAATTTCCTTTGCATTCTCAAGACGGCTGATTTTGTTGAATTCTTCGGGGCACAATCCGTTGAAGAGGATATCACAAGCTTGAGCATTGTATTGCAGCATTTTCAACTCTTCCGCGGTGGCTTCACGGTTCGGTTCTTTCCCAGCAAAGAATTCACCTTGCAAGCCAATACACACAGTTGCCCAAACGGCGGGGTTATGTCCAAGAATATGCATTTTCATCTTATGCTTCCAACTAGCAAAATTAGTACCATCAAAGTAAGGACCTCTACGGTGATAATTTCCCTCGCTAGATGCCATACTCTCCTAGGTTGTGAAACCAAGGCTATGACCACCAAAAGCTATGGAAATCAAAGCAAATGGAGACCAAAGCTCCGATACCACTTGTAGGATCGAAAGTATGTCTAGAGGGGGGTGATTAGACTACTTGACCAAATAAAAATTTAGCCTTTTCCCAATTTTAGTTCTTGGCAGATTTTAGCTATCTTAGCACAAGTCAAGCAATCTCCACACAATTCAAGCAAGCATGCAAAAGAGTATATGAGCAACGGAAAGTAAAGCATGCAACTTGCAAGAATGTAAAGGGAAGGGTTTGGAGGATTCAAACGCAATTGGAGACACGGATGTTTTTGTCGTGGTTCCGATAGGTGGTGCTATCGTACATCCACGCTGACGGAGACTTCAACCCACGGAGGGTAACGGTTGCGCGAGTCCACGGAGGGCTCCACCCACGAAGGGTCCACGAAGAAGCAACCTTGTCTATTCCATCACGGCCGTCGCCCACGAAGGACTTGCCTCACTAGCAGTAGATCTTCACGAAGTAGGTGATCTCCTTGCCCTTACAAACTCCTTGGTTCAACTCCACAATCTTGTCGGAGGCTCCCAAGTGACACCTAGCCAATCTAGGAGACACCACTCTCCAAGAAGTAACAAATGGTGTGTTGATGATGAACTCCTTGCTCTTGTGCTTCAAATGATAGTCTCCCCAACACTCAACTCTCTCTCACAGGATTTGGATTTGGTGGAAAGAAGATTTGAGTGGAAAGCAACTTGGGGAAGGCTAGAGATCAATATTCATATGGTTGGAATGGAATATCTTGACCTCAACACAAGTGTAGGTTGTTCTCTCTCAGAAAATGTGTATTGGAAGTGTAGGTATGTTCTGATGGCTCTCTCCACGAATGAAGAGTGGGTGGAGGGGTATATATAGCCTCCACACAAAATCTAACCGTTACACACGATTAGCCAAACTCGATGGGACCGAATAGTTAAACTCGGTCGGACCGATTCAGCAAACCTAGTGACCGTTAGGATTTTCGGTGGGACTGAGATGCAACTCGGTAGGACCGATATGGTTAGGGTTAGGGCATAACGTAATCTCGGTGTGACCGATTGCACAAACTCAGTGCGACCGATTTTGGTAATAAGCTAACCAGAGAGTTGGTCAGGTAAACTCGGTGGGACCGATTCGCTCATCTCGGTGAGACCGAAATGTTACAAAAGGGAAACAAAGAGTTTACATTGCAATCTCGGTGGGACCGATCGCTCATCTCGGTAAGACCGAAACGTTACGAAGGGAAACAGAGAGATTACAATCCCATCTCGATGAGACCGAGATCCCTATCGGTGAGACCGATTTGCCTAGGGTTTGTGGCAGTGGCTATGACATCTGAAACTCGGTGGCGCCGGACAGAAAGAATCGGTGGGGCCGAGTTTGACTATTGGTTTAGGTCATATGTGGATGTGGGAAGGTAGTTGAGGATTTTGGAGCATATCACTAAGCACTTTGAGCAAGCAAGCCATTAAGCAACACCTCATCCCTCCTTGATAGTATTGGCTTTTCCTATAGACTCAATGTGATCTTGGATCACTAAAATATAAAATGTAGAGTCTTGAGCTTCAAGCTTGAGCCAAACTTTTTGTCCTTAGAATTTTGAGGGATCCACTTTCCTCATCCATGCCATGCCATTCATTGAGCTTTTCCTGAAATATTAATCTCGGAATAATGTTAGCTCAATGAGCTATATGTTGTTAGGAATTACCAAAACCACCCAGGGATAGTTGCACTTTCAGAAAGAATTATGAACAGTGGCTTTGCCACAAATACTATGTCAACTACATGATCATGCTAGCAATATGACAATGATGGAGCGTGTCATAATAAACGGAACGGTGGAAAGTTGCGTGGCAATATATCTCAGAATGGCTATGGAAATGCCATGATAGGTAGGTATGGTGGCTGTTTTGAGGAAGGTATATGGTGGGTGTATGATACCGGCGAAAAGTGCGTGGTATTAGAGAGGCTAGCAATGGTGGAAGGATGGGAAAAGTGCGTATAATCCATGGACTCAACATTAGTCATGAAGAACTCATATACTTATTGCAAATATCTAGAAGTTATCAAAGCAAAGTATTACGCGCATGCTCCTAGGGGGATATATTGGTAGGAAAAGACCATCGCTCGTCCCCGACCGCCACTCATAAGGAAGACAATCAATAAATAAATCATGCTCCGACTTCATCACATAACGGTTCACCATACGTGCATGCTACGGGAATCACAAACTTTAACACAAGTATTTCTCAAATTCACAACTACTCAACTAGCATGACTCTAATATCACCATCTTCATATCTCAAAACAATTATCAAGCATCAAACTTTTCTTAGTATTCAACGCACTCAAAAGAAAGTCTTACAAATCTTGAATACCAAGCATATTAAGATTTTTAAGCAAATTACCATGCTATTTAAGACTCTCAAAATAATCTAAGTGAAGCATGAGAGATCAATAGTTTCTATAAAACAAATCCACCACCGTGCTCTAAAAGATATAAGTGAAGCACTAGAGCAAAACTATAAAGCTCAAAAGATATAAGTGAAGCACATAGAGTATTCTATCAAATTCCAATTCATGTATGGCTCTCTCAAAAGGTGTGTACATCAAGGATGATTGTGGTAAACTAAAAAGCAAAGACTCAAATCATACAAGACGCTCCAAGCAAAACACATATCATGTGGTGAATAAAAATATAGCTCCAAGTAAAATTACCGATGGAAGTAGATGAAAGAGGGGATGCCTTCCAGGGCATCCCCAAGCTTTGACTTTTGGGTGTCCTTGGATTATCTTGGGGGTTCCATGGGCATCCCCAAGCTTAGTCTCTTGCCACTCCTTGTTCCATAATCCATCAAAATATTTCACCCAAAACTTGAAAACTTCACAACACAAAACTCAACAGAAATCTCGTGAGCTCCGTTAGCGAAAGAAAACAAAATACCACTTCAAGGTACTGTAATGAACTCATTATTTATTTATATTGGTGTTAAACCTACTGTATTCCAACTGCTCTATGGTTTATAAACTATTTTACTAGCCACAGACTCATCAAAACAAGCAAACAACACACGAAAAACAGAATCTTCCAAAAACAAAACAGTCTATAGTAATCTGTAACTAACGAAAAATTCTGGAACTCCAAAAAATCAGCCAAACTAGGACAACCTAGGAAATTTGTTTATTGATCAGCAGCAATTGGAATCACTATTTTATCATGTTCTGGTGATTTTTAACAATTGTTTTCGTGAATCAAAAGTTTCTGAAAATTACAACAAGATCAAATAACTATCATCCAAGAAGATCCTATAGGTTTAACTTGGCACAAACACTAATTAAAACATAAAACCACATCTAAACAGAAGGTAGATGGATTATTTATTCCTAAACAGAAACAAAAGCAAAAAACTAAAAATAAAATTGGGTTGCCTCCCAACAAGCGCTATCGTTTAACGCCCCTAGCTAGGCATAAAAGCGAGGATAGATCTAGGTATTGCCATCTTTGGTAGGAAATTCTTCAATGAGACATCTACCTTCCTTAGAAATTTCTTTCTTTCTAGTAATTATCAAACTTTTAGGCACAAGATCAAAAAATTCATTCGTAGCAAATGGTTCCTTAATGATAGCAAAAAGATTGGGATGAATACTTATAGATTTAAGATCCGCAGTTTCCTTACTAGAGGATTCACCCTTATTTTTAGGAACATACATAACCTTGGCAATTTTAGTAGGAGGATTTGGAGTATTCTTTACGGAAGAAAAAGCGGTTCCCAAGTTGGTAATGATATCGTCAAGTTTATCGATTCTAGTGGAATCTTGATTTATTCTCTCATTAACTATGGGTTCCTTCTCCTTAATATTTTTCAAGGTTACTCCTACCTTAGATCCATATTGGGTAATTTGATTGTGGATCTTTTTATCTAGATTTTCAATTAACTCAACGGTAGAAACTTTATTTTCAATAATTTCAAGTCTTTGCATTACATGCTCCAAAGTTAACATAGTCCCATTAACCAAAAGAGGTTGTGAGCCAAATAAATCTATCATAGCATTATAAGAATCAAAAATATGGCTACCCAAGAAATTCCCTCCGGTAATGGTATCAAGGATATATCTATACCAAGGATTAGCACCTACATAGAAATTACGGAGAAGAACTGAAGTAGATTGCTTCCTGGTAGATCTATTTTGAGTATTGCAAATTCTATACCAAGTGTCTTTTAGATTTTCTCCCTCCCTTTGTTTAAAATTTAGAAATTCATTCTCGGGAGACAACGGAGAAGATATAAGACTAGCCATGACGACGAAAGCGATAAAAAGGCAAACGGAAAAGAGAGGGCGAATAAAACGGCAAGGGTGAAGTGTGGGAGAGGAAAACGAGAGGCAAATGGCAAATAATGTAATGCGAGAGATAAGGGATTGTGATGGGTACTTGGTATGTTGACTTTTGCGTAGACTCCCCGGCAACGGCGCCAGAAATCTTCCTGCTACCTCTTGAGCACTGCGTTGGATTTCCTTGAAGAGGAAAGGGTGATGCAGCAGAGTAGAGTAAGAGTATTTCCCTCAGTTTTTGAGAACCAAGGTATCAATCCAGTAGGAGGCTACACGCAAGTCCCTCATACCTACACAAAACAAATAGCTCAACGCAACCAACACGATTAGGGGTTGTCAATCCCTTCACGGTCACTTACGAGAGTGAGATCTGGTAGAGATGATAGATAATATTTTTGGTATAAAGATGCAAAGTAAAATAAAAAGCAAAGTAAAAAGCAAAGCAATAATAAAGTGATGGAAGATTGATATGATGAGAATAGACCCGGGGGCCATAGATTTCACTAGTGGCTTCTCTCAAGAGCATAAGTATTTTACGGTGGGTGAACAAATTACTATTGAGCAATTGACAGAATTGAGCATAGTTATGAGAATATCTAGGTATGATCATGTATATAGGTGAGGGAGTCCTGGATTAGGGGGTGTCCGGATAGTCGGACTATACCTTCAGCCGGACTCCTGGACTTTGAAGATACAAGATTGAAGACTTCGTCCCGTGTCCAGAAGGGACTTTCCTTGGCGTGGAAGGCAAGCTTGGCGATGCGGATATGTAGATCTCCTACCATTGTAACCGACTTTGTGTAACCCTAACCCTCTCCGGTGTCTATATAAACCGGAGGGTTTTAGTCCATAGGACAGAACAACAATCATACCATAGGCTAGCTTCTAGGGTTTAGCCTCCTTGAACTCGTGGTAGATCTACTCTTGTACTACCCATATCATCAATATTAATCAAGCAGGACGTAGGGTTTTACCTCCATCAAGAGGGCCCGAACCTGGGTAAAACATCATGTCCCTTGCCTCGTGTTACCATCCGCCTAGACGCACAGTTCGGGACCCCCTACCCGAGACCCGCCGGTTTTGATACCGACATTGGTGATTCCATTGAGAGTTCCTCTGTGCCGTCGCCATTAGGAAGGATGCCTCATCCCGTCTTTAAAGACGGCACCATTGCTAAGGGAGCTTTGGCTGTCGGCCAAACTCTCCGGCTAGGTGGTTTTGTTATGACCGCCTGTTCGGCTGCTACACCGACGATGACCTCTCGGGTCATCAAAAGCAATCTTCATGTCAGCTCGGAACTCGCCGAGCAGTTAGATCCAATGGAGCTCTCTTCCGTAAACGAGCTCTTGGATCGCATCGCTGCCCTGGGGGTCGCTACGGATTACGACCAGGTTGGGCCTAAACCCGATCTAAGAGAGATTAACTCTCGCCAAGTCACCCATCACGTTGCCGTGGTAGAGGGAAGTGCGGCGACCCTTCATCTATCTTAAGGACTAGCTACGTCCGGATTCCCGATCCCTCCAAGCCGGATACCCGCGGAGGGGAGGATATCACTCAAGACCTGAACCTAGAGTCAGGCGATGGGCTGGATTCATTGGACAACATCCAAGAATCCAAAATTTCGAGTTCGGAAACTCCTTGGCCTCTGAGTCTCAGATTGGGTGAGGTTTCGGAATTAAGTACACCCACCCACCCGAACAGAAGCGATCTATCCCAAATCAGGAAAAAGCCCGAAGAAACAATACATCATTACTGGGCCAAATTCCTCCCGGTTAGGAACAAGATAAAGGACTGCCACGAGGAAGACGCAATCTCGATCTTTTGCAATAATTGCACGGACAAGGGAATCCTCAACGCCGTAAACAGCCGTGATATTACACGCTTCGCTGACTTGGCGTCCATAGTATGAAAGTACTGTGCGATGGAAAGCACCTGGAAAACCGAAATAAAATTTTGGGACATTTCGGCCCTGAATACAAACCCAGTCCGAAATGAAAGGGTGCATCATCGCCAGACACCCGGGTTAAATACCAAAAAGCAAAAACCCTCTACAGGGCATGGAACCGTACTGGAAGGATGGCTTAACGGACCCTGTAAAATTCACAGTACAGAGGGCGCCACACCAACTCACAGCCTTAGAGCATGTTGGATACTCCGGCAGGTGGCCAAAATTGGCAAAGATGTCCTAATTCCGGAGGCCACAGAAAGCCACCCTAGGGACACCAATACGGTATTAATAGTCTTCGAGACTTTCGCATCAAATAATATGCGAAAAAGAACACTCTGCAGCCTTGCCGAAGTCTACCAAGTAGCAACAATAAACCCATGGAGTGACACGGCTATTACTTTCAATGCCGGTGATGAACCTAAATTCCGAACAGCCCGAGCACCAGCCGCATTGGTCCTCAGTCCAATAGTGGATGGCTTTCGCCTCACCAAGGTACTCATGGATGGAGGCAGCGGATTGAACCTCATTTATGAGGAAACCCTTCAAAAAATGGAAATAGACTGGAACCGCATTGAGCGAAGCAGCACAACATTTAGAGGAATAATCCCCAGTCGGGAAGCGCGCTGTACAGGAAAAATCACACTAGATGTGGTGTTCGGCACGCCGGATAATTACAGGTCCGAAGAGGTCACGTTCCATGTGGCCCCGTTCAGTAGCGGATACCACGCTCTACTAGGGCGGGAAGCATTTACAATCTTCCAAGCAATACCCATTACGGGTACATGAAGCTCAAGATGCCCGGGCCGAACAGAATTATCACTCTCGCTAGTGATCCGGACATAGCACTCCGCGCCAAAAATAAGACAGCTGCACTGGCCCTTGAGGCACTATCCAAAGCCCTAGCGGCTGAGGAATTGACTGCACTGCGCTCCACGGTGAACAGAGACAATGTGATACTCGATAAAAGGTCCAAGTCCACCTCCTTTAAACCAGCGGACGAAATAGTCAAATTCCAGGTCCATCCAATGGACCCCAATAAAACAGCTTCCATCGGGGCAAAATTAAACCCTGATATAGACGCCGCACTGCGAGAGTTCCTACGCGAGAACTGGGACATTTTCGCCTGGCACCCTTCAGACATGCCAGGAATCCCACGCAGGCTGGCCGAACACAGCTTAAATATGCTGAAAGGATTCAAACCTGTCAAACAAGCTCTTCGGCGTTTTTCCGAACCCAAGAGGCAGGCCATGGGAGAGGAGCTAGCCAAGCTATTGGAGGCCGGATTCATTAGAGATATAAAACATCCGGACTGGCTAGCAAACCTGGTGATGGTACCAAAGAAGGACAAATCCTGGCACCTGTGCGTTGATTTCAAAGACCTTAACAAGGCCTGCCCAAAGGATCCCTTCCCCCTCCCCCGCATCGATCAAATTATCGACGCTACCGCAGGACACGATTCGTAGTGTTTCCTTGACGCATATTCCGGCTACCATCAAATCAAGATGGCAGAGTCAGACCAAGCCGCAACGGCATTCATCACACCATACGACCCATTCTGCTTCAACGCAATGCCCTTCGGGCTCAAAAACGCCGGCGCAACATATCAGCGCATGATTTAGACATGTCTGGCAAACCAGATCGGCAAAACAGTGGAGGCATACATAGATGATGTGGTCGTAAAAACAAGACACGTCGAATCTCTAGTAGACGACTTGAGGCTTACATTTGATAACCTCCGAACATACAACATCAAGATCAACCCGGAAAAATGCGTTTTTGGCGTTCCAGTCGGAAAGCTCTTGGGCTTCATTGTATCCGGTAGAGGAATTGAAGCAAATCCAGCCAAGATCCGAGCTTTGTCACAATTGGATGTCCCGAAAGACCTCAAACAAATACAAAATTAACCGGATGCATGGCGGCTCTAAGCCGCTTCATCTCCCGCTTGGGAGAAAAGGCACTACCCCTCTATCGCCTCCTTCGGTGCACCGAACACTTCGAGTGGACGGATGCCGCCACGGCCGGACTCGACGAAATAAAAGCCATATTGGCAACAAATGCAGTCCTGGCCGCGCCAAACATTGGCGAACCAATGCTATTGTACATTGCAGCAACCCATTAGGTTGTAAGCGCAGTGCTCGTCGTCGAATGAGAAACAAACGGACACAAATTCCCCCTTCAAAAGCCAGTCTATTATGTGTCCACTGTCCTCACTCCATGCAAATCACGGTACCCGCATTATCAAAAGATTGCGTATGCGGTATTCATGGCATCCCGGAAGCTGCGACACTACTTTCAAGAGTGTTCAATAATAGTAGCCTCGGAAGTACCACTTAACGATATTATAAACAACCGCGACACAATGGGCCGGATTGCAAAATGGGCCATTGAGCTCCTCCCATTCGACATAACTTATAAGCCACGACGAGCTATTAAGTCACAGGTTTTGGCCGACTTTGTCACAGAATGGACGGAGGCCGAACTCCCTAAAGAGTACGGCACATATTCAAACTAGATCATGCATTTCGACGGCTCCAAAATGTTGGCCAGTCTAGGGGCTGGCGTCGTTTTGATGTCCCCCACAGGAGACACAGTTCAATATGTACTCCAGATTATGTACACAGACTCCAACAATGCAGCCGAATACGAGGCCCTTTTACATGGTCTCCGGATGGCAGTATCCATGGGCATTCAACGCCTAGAGGTGCGCGGGGATTCGAACCTCGCGATATCCCAAATAAATGGAGACTTCGATGCCAAGGATACAAAAATGGCAGCTTACCTCAACGCTGTCTTAAAAATGTTAGCTCGGTTCGAAGGGCTTGAATTTCACCATATAGCTCGGGAAAATAATCAGGTGGCAGATGTCCTGGCACGCATCGGCGCAAAACGCGATGTAGTCCCCCCCAACATCTTCTTGGAAAGGCTGTTCAAGCCATCCGTAGTATGGGAAGGGGAACCGGGCAATAACAGCCCGGACCCAACCGCACTGCCCGACACCGAACAATCTGACATAATTGGAGGCTCTGCCAATGAAATTACACCTTCAGCCCACGTAATAATGGCCGTCATCGCCTCATGGACAGAACCATTCCTAGCCTACCTTACTAGGCAGGAACTCCCAGAGGACCAAAACGAGGCACGCTGCATAGTGCGGCGATCTAAAGCCTATAAAATCCATGAGGGAGAGCTTTATAAGAAAAGCACTACCGGAGTCCTTCAAAGGTGCATCTCCGAAGAGGAAGGGCGGAACCTGCTGGCTGAAATTCATGCCGGACTCGGTGGTCATCACGCCGCAGCTCGGTCCCTCGTAAGCAAAGCTTTCCGTACAGGCTTTTATTGGCCGACGGCCCGGGCAGACACTCAGGACTTAGTCCAACGATGCGTCGGTTGCCAGCTTTTTGCAAACCAAAGCCATATGCCACCCACCGCCCTCCAAACTATCCCCATCACTTGGCCCTTCACGGTCTGGGGGCTTGACATGGTTGGACCCCTTAAAGGCGGAACCCACAAGAAAAAATACTTACTGGTCATGGTGGATAAGTTCACCAAATGGATAGAAGCCAAGCCTGTTAAGACGGCCGAATCCAGACCGGTGATAGACTTTATATCCGGGGTCGTACACCGTTATGGCATCCCCCACAGCATCATCACTGATAACGGCACGAACTTTATGGCCGACGAGGTAAAACTCTGGTGCAAAAACATGGGCATCAAGCTCGATTACGCTTCCGTCTATCACCCATAAACTAACGACCAGGTAGAACGCGCAAATGGTCTTATCATGAGCGGCATCAAACCCAGATTAGTGCGGTCCCTTAAGGAATCTAATACGCACTGGGTAGAGGAGCTCGACTCCGTACTCTGGGGGCTGCGGACCACGCCGAATCGCACCACCGGATACACACCATTCTTCATGGTGTACGGCGCAGAGGCAGTTTTGCCCTACGCCATAATTCATGACTCACCTCGAGTGCACATTTACGAAGAGAGAGAAGCCGAGCTCGATCGGCAGGACAGTTTGGACGCCTTGGAGGAGGAGCGTGACGTGGCAAAAGCCCGTTCCGCATTCTATCAACAGCAGGCTCGAAGATATCAAAGCAGAGAAGTACGGGCCAAAAATTACAACGTTGGTGAATTAGTTCTACGTCTGCCAGACAAGAAAAAGGACAAACTCAAGCCCAAGTGGGAAGGTCCCTTCATAATTGACCAAGTCCTGACTGGTGGAGCGTACCGCCTGCGAGATGCATCGGATAACTGACTCGAGCTGAACCCATGGAACGCAGCCCGTCTCCGAAGGTTCTATGCCTAGCGCCGGACTCTGTGTTCGTCTCCTTCCTCTGTCCATTTTTCATATTTCCTGTCTTACATTTCCCTCCTTCTCCCCTTCCTTTCTCTTATAGCCTCTAAAGGCCAAATAAGTGACGCGCTATCCGCGCTCATTAAACCTGGGGGCTTCTTTAAACAGAAGCTTATTTATATGGGCTTCATGCCCAACACATGTGTCACACTTCTGCATGTACCTTTATTCACCATTATATGCATCGATATGACTTAAGTTTTGGCCAAGCTGGGTTGCCTGGCTCCTGTGCTTACCCCTACGTTCCCAATTGTTCGGCTAGGTGGTAAAGGGAGCACCTCTGCGATTGTTACTGCCGGGTCAGCCGGATGTGTACCTCAGACTGGGTGAAGCTGAAAGCTAGCGTTCTTAAGGGAATATTCGGTCGGTGAACTAAAGATGATCTTTTAACTTATTTATTTATGCGCCCCCAGATGATTTTTTCCGCGTGTCTTTTCGCAGCATGGACATGCACTTTAGGGCATGCCTCCCAGGGAAAGGAACCCCTAACGAAACTATTCTCCCTGGAAGATGTTTCTTACTAACCATGTAATATAACATAACTAGTTGGGCACTTGTCTGTTCAAGCACTAATGACCCCTACGCCTGGTCTCCATGCATACCCTGGTTCTTATATAACCGCATGGGTATTCGGACACACTCCGGACCGTCGGGTCCCGAGGCTGAAGCGAAAAGGTCGGCCATGACAAACGATCTACAATCCAGCTAGAAGGCATTACACATGTCAATTAAAATTACATAGTCACTCTGACTAATTGTATTCCTCTTCAATACCATCTAACAGGCTGTCTAGTTTACAGTCCTGCTGGGAATACTTTGCGGCCAATTCTACTTGTCCGTATACTAAGCTTACAGGGATCTCCTTCCCATCGGGCCCCACAGGTCCGACCTCGGCCATGTGGTTCGGGTCAGCCTTCATGTACCGCGTCTTTACCATGGCCCAGGCCTCCCTAGCGCCTTGACGGCAGGCAGATATCTTCCACAATCGGAAGCGCCGCCGCGCTCCCTTAAGCTTCTCTGCAAGCTCTCCAAGGCCTTCGGGCATGGAGACGGATGGCCACAAGGCCTGGGCGACGCCTTGCATCACCTGCCGAACTCGCTCGTGCAGTCGCAAGAGCTCGAGAAGAAGATCACCCGTAGAACCGGGCATCTCCTCTGCAGGACGACCTGTTAGCACACCTACAGACATTACTTTGTTAGTCGACTTCCTCGCCGAACTCTTTTTCCAAAGTTCGTTTAAGCACTTACTAAATATGCCGCGTCGAAGCAGCTGATTCTCCTTAGCGGAGTCCGACAGCTGGGCACGAACATCTTTAAGTTCAACGCCCAGCTTGGTGTTGGCATCTTGGAGATCATTCTTCTCCCGCCTCACCTTTGTCAGTACGCTCCCACCAGCCTTTAGCTGGCGTAGGAGTTGTTGCCTTTCCGCATCTAATCCAGCGCCATTTGCAATTTAGTTTGTCAGATTTGCACACACGCCGCACTTCACACAATACTTATCTCTTTGAAGCATATATTACCAGAGGGGATCTCCTTGGGCTCCCCTGTCTCGGCTAGTGCAACCTCAAGTTGGGCTTTGCACTCTTCTAGCTCCTGGGACAATTGGGGTTCTTCTCCAAAAGAACGTGTATATTACATGATCCTTAAATCAGTTATTCTAACTGTTTCAAGTCTCGGGGGCTACTGATATATATAACCATCAAAATTTCCTTACCCGTATGTCTTTCACATACTGCTCCGTGGCTCTAGCTAGACCATTTTGAGTGGCACGGAGGTACGTGTCTCCCGAATGGAAGGCATCCAATGCCTCCGGGGAGAAATAAGCGTCGCGAAGAACTGTCCGATGACGCCTGTGGTTCATGGCACTCTCCACCTTGGAATTGGTGGCAGACAGCCTGTCCGCATCATCTGTTGGAGGAGCGTCCGGTGCACGCCTCGTGTTTACCTCCGCCTCAGGACCAGGCTTTGAAGCCTGGCTGGTGGAGGCGCGATTGGCAGCCTCTCCGATGTAGTCCGGCGAGGTCTCTTTGTCCTGAAGAGAGCACGAGTGTTAACATGCCTTGATGGAATAACATCAGGGGATGAGATGGCGCGTTATACCTTGGCGCCAGCGTCTCAGTCCGGACCGCACTCCTTTTCAGCCCCTGGGGCCTTGCGGCCCCTCGTTGGCTAGTCGCCGCAGGCTCGGCCTCCCGCCTCAGGGACCTCCTCTGCAAAACGCGGTTGTTATACGGTAATCGAAAACACGCGAGGACGGGCCCCCTTTCAAAGTGTTGGGATTTCGGTCTTAGTTACCTGGGAGGCTGGGAGTAGCCCTGGGTAATCGGCCATTATGGCCACCAAGGCGTTGTCCTTGCTCAATTGGTGAAACACCCCATCAATTAGCTCCACAGACAAGTCCGGATCCTCTTGGGAGGCCGGGTCAAGGGACCATCCCGGATCCTCGGGTTGTGGAGGGGGGCTGTTTATTTCTTTAACAGCCTGGCGTAGCTCCTGCGTTTAAGTCGTTAGACTATATATTTGACAATGGGAATACAAAATAGATGGACAAGTGAAAGTGTCCACTTACCCAGCTTGGAGGATTATACATGGTAAATCCACCCTGAGGGTTGACGCGGAGAAATTCCTCCTCTTCTCCCTTGTACAAAGCGGACAAGATCTTTATTAGAGCGGCACCCGAGTCCGGCCCCTTACGGCCGTGACGGGTGGCGTCGTCCTCCCCGTTGAAGTCCCATATAGGGTGGCCTCTATATTGAAGCGGCTGCACCCCCCGCATGATGCATACGGCCATGACTCCGATCATGGTTAGTCCGGAATGAGCTAATAATCTTATCCGGCCCATCAGGTAAAGGACGTCCTTGTCACTTTCCTTCTAAGGGCTCTGTGGGCGCCGGCTTAGGCGCTTCTTCAGGGGAGCATTGTCGAACTCAGGGAGGCCGATCCGAACAGGGTCCGGTAACGGGACGTCCTCTATATAAAACCATTCCGAAGGCCAATTCTCGGACGCCTTCTTTGGGGTTCCGGATAAATATCCGGTCCCGACGATGCGCCACACTTCGGCTCCGCCCACTTGATATATTGACCCCTCCTGAGAATGGGGCACCAGGCAGAATAGCCTCTTCCACAGCGCGAAATGAGCCTCAACACCCAAGAACAGCTCGCAAAGGGCTACGAAGCCCGCGATATGCAATACGGAGGCAGGCGTGAGGTTGTGCAGCTGGAGGCCATAGAACTCCAGAAGCCCCCGGAGAAACGGATGGATTGGAAATCCGAGTCCTCTTATTAGATAGGGGACAAGGCATACCCGCTCTCCTTTGGAGGGATTGGGGGTGCTCTCCGCTTGCTCTCTGCCGTTATAGGTGGCAAGTCCGTCTCGAACCGGGACCATATAGGCCGGGGGGAGGAATCCCTTGGTCTGGAGCGTCACTAGCTCGCTGTGCGGGATGGAGCATCTCTCCCAATCTCCAGGCTTAGGACTGGAAGGGCGAGAGGAGGAGTTGCAACGGCTGGCCATGGTGGAATGGGCCTTTGTCGGATGCGCTCTGATGAACACTCGCGGAGGGGAGAAGGTGTGGTTTGGATCTAAATCCTCATCCCTTTAAATAGGCAGCTCATTTAAGCGGCTAGGGGTGTAAATGTAAAAACACCCAGACTTTTCGTATTCGTTTGACACGTGGAAGGCGTCCATTATTGGGCGTAGAAGCCAAGGAGCACTACAATCACAAGAAACCGGACGTTATTCAATAGGTACACGGAATCAGGAGGAGAACCCGCCTTGCAATGCCGAAGAAATTTCACGCACCAGACTCGTCGTCATTGAAGCCTGGTTCGGGGGCTACTGAGGGAGTCCTAGATTAGGGGGTGTCCGGATAGCTGGACTATACCTTCAGCCGGACTCCTGGACTTTGAAGATACAAGATTGAAGACTTCGTCCCGTGTCCGGAAGGGACTTTCCTTGGCGTGGAAGGCAAGCTTGGCGATGCGGATATGTAGATCTCCTACCATTGTAACCGACTTTGTGTAACCCTAACCCTCTCCGGTGTCTATATAAACTGGAGGGTTTTAGTCCGTAGGACAGAACAACAATCATACCATAGGCTAGCTTCTAGGGTTTAGCCTCCTTGATCTCGTGGTAGATCTACTCTTGTACTACCCATATCATCAATATTAATCAAGCAGGACGTAGGGTTTTACCTCCATCAAGAGGGCCCGAACCTGGGTAAAACATCGTGTCCCCTGCCTCCTGTTACCATCCGCCTAGACGCACAGTTCGGGACCCCCTACCCGAGATCCGCCGGTTTTGACACTGACAATAGGCATCACGTCCGAGACAAGTAGACCGACTCCTGCCTGCATCTACTACTATTACTCCACTCATCGACCGCTATCCAGCATGCATCTAGAGTATTAAGTTCAAGAAAAAGAGTAACACCTTAAGCAAGATGACATGATGTAGAGGGATAAATTCATGCAATATGATAAAAACCCCATCTTGTTATCCTCGATGGCAACAATACAATACGTGCCTTGCTGCCCCTACCGTCACTGGGAAAGGACACCGCAAGATTGAACCCAAATCTAAGCACTTCTCCCATTGCAAGAAAAACCAATCTAGTAGGCCAAACCAAACTGATAATTCGAAGAGACTTGCAAAGATAACCAATCATACATAAAAGAATTCAGAGAAGATTCAAATATTGTTCATAGATAATCTTGATCATAAACCCACAATTCATTGGTCTCAACAAACACACCGCAAAAAGAAGATTACATCGAATAGATCTCCACGAGAGAGGGGGAGAACATTGTATTGAGATCCAAAAAGAGAGAAGAAGCCATCTAGCTACTAACTATGGACCCGAAGGTCTGAGGTAAACTACTCACACTTCATCGGAGGGGCTATGGTGTTGATGTAGAAGCCCTCCGTGGTGGATTCCCCTTCCGGCGGAGCTTCGGAATAGGCCCCAAGATGGGATCTCATGGATACAGAAAGTTGCGGCGGTGGAATTAGGTTTTTGGCTCCGTATCTGATCGTTTGGGGGTACGTAGGTATATATAGGAGGAAGGGGTACGTCGGTGGAGCAAAGGGGGGCCCATGAGGTTGGGGGGCGCGCTCTCCACCCTCGTGGCCACCTCCTTCCTTTCTTGACGGAGGGTCCAAGTCTCCTGGATCATATCCGGTGAGAAAATCACGTTCCCGAAGGTTTCATTCCGTTTGGACTCCGTTTGATATTCCGTTTCTTCGAAACACTGAAATAGGCAAAAAACAGCAATTCTGGGCTGGGCCTCCGGTTAATAGGTTAGTCCCAAAAGTAATATAAAAGTGGAAAATAAAGCCCAATATGGTCCAAAACAGTAGATAATATAGCATGGAGCAATAAAAAATTATAGATACGTTGGAGACGTATCACCGCCATGTTCAGTTCCTTTCTCTCAATCTCGTTGAATAACGGCGCCTTGTGTAGCTTGCATTGCAATCCCAGGAAGATTACTTGCTGGGAATGGTTCGTTGGCCACTCTGTGTCTGCCTTTGCAAGCTCCGAACCTGCGATTGGTGATCGGTATATATAGGCCACCGGTTATTGGCATTAGCCTCAAATTAACCAGCTAGATCAAGCCATCGCCAGTAGCTCCCAGCCGCCCTCATGCACAGCACTTGGTCGAGTAATGGCGATGGGTGGCAACAGCGAGGGCTGTGTGGGCGACGACGGCGCGGGCGACACAAACATATGTTTAGTTTAGGTTTACTTTAGTTTACTTTAGGTTTGGTTTAGTTTAGGTTTACTATATAGTTAATTAACAACACATTCAACTATAGTTTTGGAATCCCTATTAATTGAAACATGAGCATTACAAAGTTTCATATCTATGATCAATTTGTTGACAGACCGTTTAGCTGATGCTTATTTCTCTTGCTGGCAGATGCTTATTACTTTAGGTTTTGTTTAGCTGATGCTCATGATGTCGCCGTTGTCGTTTTTTTCTCAGGTTCTGGTCATTCTGATCTCCTACTTCAACAACGGCTAAGGTGTGTGTGCCTCAAACTCCTATGTTAGCTGCATCTCCTGTGATCATAGTTGAGCAAGTATAAGATTGCAGTATGGTTATAATGTCTTACCCCAGCTTGCATTTCCATACCTTTTCTGTAATAGGATACTATGGTAATGTGATGTGGTACTTGTTCTGATTTGCATACAAAGTAAATTGATTTTAGGACACTGCCCTTAGTTTCTGATTTGAGGTATGTTTGTTTGCTTGGTGTGTGCCACCTAGAGCCACCTAAAATATGGTGCAACTATGATTGTTGCCACAAGTATTCCAATGTGATCACACCACAAGGAACTTTAGGTTTAGTTTTGGTTAAGAAGAAAGATGAAAAATATAAGAAGAAGATAAAGAGGAGGAAGAAGAAGTGTATTTTTCCCTATTTTTAGATTACTATATGCTCTGTTTTTGAACATTTTCAGTTTTCTTTCATGTCTAAAGAAATCCCTAGTTTTGAAGGGTGCCAATTTCCATTTCCAACTAACCTACCAAATTAATTAAGTGTTGTTGATGTTGTTGAGCACAAGTGCATTGCTTTTTTTCTCAGTTTTCTTTCATGTCTAAAAACTTGGCTCTGTTCCAACTATGTCCATTTATCAAATTAATACGATACAGTTCATAGATATAGTTCTAGCTAGCTGCGTTTATAGATATGCTTCTAGATACTAATTGGTCTCTTCTGCTGCTTATCAGAGATGGGGGGAGGCCGCCACCACAGGCTACACTCTGCCACACTGGAGTACGAGTTGGAAGGTTTCGAGTTCTTCACGATGATACTTGAGAATTCCTCGAAGAGGCAGGTATATAAAAGGAGAGATCTCCCCTTCACCCATCTCTTTATCATAACTCTGTTGTTTGCTACATAACTCCTTGACCCATGTTGCAGAGGCTGCCTGACACTTTTATGGAGATCCTGGACGACCATCGGCCAAAGAATGTGACGCTGTGACAGGTCGACAGTGGGCTTCGCAAGCATTGGGATGTGGAGGTGGTGATCAGGAAGGACCACATGTACCTGTGTCGTGGCTGGGAGCAGTTCGTCCGTGCCTATGACCTGAGGCACGTGTACTTCCTTGTCTTCAAGTACGACGACGACGCCATGCTCACCGTGAAGGTGTTCAACATGACTATGTGCCGCATGCGCTACCAGGACAACGACGATGCCAGTATGCTCTGCCTCTTCTTCCTCTCCACCTGGCTTTGTCTCACACTGATTGTTAAAAAAACTTTGTTGAATTTGGTCAGGCAATCAAAGCAACGACAACGACTCTAGCTACCGCAAAAGCAGCAGCGAGTCTGGCTACAGCGAAAGCAGCATCGAGGATGATCCGGAATGGAGTGGGGAAGAAGAGGAGCAGAGTGGGGATGAGGAGGTGCATCCTATTCTGTCTGACGATGACCTCACGATGGTGGTGGCGGACGATGGCCAAGCGATGGTGGTGGCTGATGATGGGCAAGAGATGGTGGTGGCTGAGGATGACCTAGCGATAGTCCTGCTTGAAGATGGCCTCGCGATGGTAGCGGTGCCTGACAATGACCTCATGATGGTGGTGGCGCCGGCGATCCCACAGCCGGGCGACATGACCATGCCAATTGTGGTAGAAGACTACATCCCACTGCCTCGCCGCTCTAAGCGCATCAGGATGATGAAGGAGAAGGAGAAGGAGAAGAAGGAGGAGTGAACTATGTCAGGTATGTCAGATCTCCAAAATGATCTATACTTAGCTTTGTTTCCTCCGAAATGACCTAAGTTAGCTCTAATATGCTAAGTTATCTCTAATATGCTTAGTTATCTCTAATATGCTAAGTTATCTATAATATGCTTAGTTACCTAGGTTTGCTCAATAATGACATACACTTGGCTTACTTATGTAAAAAATGGCATAATTATGCTTAATTAACTAAAAAATGGCATAATTAGTTAAGTTAGCTCCAAAATGACCCATTTTACCTAGGTTCGCTCCAATATGATCCATTTTACCTAGGTTAGCTCCAAAATGACCAAGTTTACCTAGGTTAGCTCCAATATGATCCATTTTAGCTAGGTTAGCTCCAAAACGATCCATTTTACCCATGTTAGCTCAAAAATGGCATAATTACGTATGTTAGCACAAAAATGACCTATACTTACCTTATTTTCCTCCAAATTGACATAATAAGCTTAGTTAGCTACAAAATGGCATAATTACCTATATAAGCTCTAAAATGACACAAATAAGGAATAATAAGAAGCAAAACAAGGAAGAGGAGAAAAAGAAAGAATAGAAGAAGAAAGAGAAGAAAAAGAAAGAATAAAAGAAGAAGAAGGGGAATGAAACTTCTTCTTCTTCTTCTTCTTCTAGTCTTCTTCTTCTAACTTTCTTGTTTCCCATTTTGCAGTGATGAGTCTCATGAGTTTAATTTTTCCAAGTTTAGTAGAAAGCTTCATGAAAAAGAATTGCCTAGTAAGGATGAAATAATTGGTCTTTCTTCTATTGCTGTGCCTCCTACTGATCCTTTAGAACAATATTTGCTAGACCATGAAAATGATTTACATATGCATGAAAGAAATGAAATAGATAAGATTTTTTTTGAACAACGTCCTCTGCTTAAACACAATTTGCCCATTGAAACTCTAGGAGGTCCTCCTCCACCTAAAGGTGATCCTGTGTTTGAATTAAAACAATTGTCAGACACTTTGAAATATGCTTATCTTGATGAAAAGAAGATATATCCTGTTATTATTACTGGTAACCTTTCAGAACATGAAGAGGAAAGATTATTGAAAGTTCTAAGGAAGCACCGAGCTGCTATTGGGTATGCTCTTGATGATTTAAAGGGCATTAGTCCCACTCTATGTCAGCACAACATTAATATGGAACCTGATGCTAAACCCATTGTCGATCACCAACGTCGGTTAAATCCGAAGATGAAAGAAGTGGTAAGAACGGAAATATTAAAACTTCTGGAAGCGGGTATAATCTATCCTATAGCTGATAGTAGATGGGTAAGTCATGTTCATTGTGTTCCTAAGAAAGGAGGTATTACTGTTGTTCCTAATGATAAGAATGAACTTATTCCACAAAGAATTATTGCAGGCTATAGAATGGTAATTGATTTCAGAAAATTAAATAAAGCAACTAGAAAAGATCATTATTCTCTCCCTTTTATTGATCAAATGTTAGAAAGATTATCTAAGCACATACACTTTTGCTTCCTTGATGGATATTCTGGTTTTTCACAAATACCTGTTTCTCAACCTGATCAAGAAAAGACCACTTTCACTTGTCCCTTTGGAACTTATGCTTATAGACGTATGCCTTTTGGTTTATGCAATGCACCTGCTACCTTTCAAAGATGTATGACTGCAATATTCTCCGACTTTTGTGAAAACATTGTTGATATTTTCATGGATGACTTATCTATTTATGGGAAGTCTTTTGATGATTGTTTAAGAAATCTTGATCGAGTTTTGCAGAGATGTGAATAAGCAAATCTTGTCTTGAATTGGGAGAAGTGCCACTTTATGGTTAATGAAGGTATTGTCTTGGGTCATAAAATTTCTGAAAGAGGTATTGAAGTGGACAAAGCTAAGGTTGATGCAATTGAGAAAATGCCATTTCCTAAAGATATCAAAGGTATTCATAGTTTCCTAGGTCATGCTAGTTTCTATAGGAGATTTATCAAAGACTTTTCTAAAATTTCTAGGCCTCTTACAAATCTGTTGCAAAAGGATGTTCCTTTTGTTTTTGATGATGATTGTTTAGGAGCCTTTGAAACACTAAAGAAAGCCTTAATTTCTGCACCTATTGTTCAACCACCTGATTGGAACTTGCCTTTTGAAATTATGTGTGATGCTAGTGATTATGCTGTTGGTGTTGTTCTAGGACAAAGAGTTGATAAAAAACTGAATGTTATTCATTATGCTAGTAAAACTCTAGACAATGCTCAACGGAATTATGCTACTACTGAAAAAG